>NC_137148.1:147589663-147763254 GCF_951394435.1 Stenella coeruleoalba | reverse complement strand
GCCTATACTGTGTGAAGCACTATTCTAAATACTTCTCACATATGTAGTTCTCATAATCACCTCACGAGGTTGGGTTGTTATTATACCCACTTCACTGAGAGGAAACTGAGGCTCAGAGAGGTTACGTAACCAGCTTAAGACCACACAGCCAATAAGTAGAATAGACAGGGCCCGTTTAGATGATTTGAACTGGTACTTGGATTAGCTTTTTTTTCTTTTTTTAATAACCAAGTATTTATTTTAATGTGTATTTTATTTATAAAATGTGTATTAGAAAAGAAATAACTAGTGTATCAAACTCATATGTTTCTGGTGAACTATTATTCTTATAATTTCACTATTCATCTTTAGTCTTAAGACTAAATTCGCTTGTTCATTTAAAAACCTTTAATAGCTGTGTATTTATGTTAATATGTATTAGGAAAAGGAAAAAAATGTAAGTCATGCATTAAACTCATGACTTTTGGCTGTGATATAATTTCCTTTTAAAAAATCAGTTAAGTAAAATAGCAATTGAGTTAAAGGAAATTTTCAAGTAAAAACTGTATAAGTATAGAAAAAAAACTACTACAGTGATACTAGAATGAGAGGGGAACGCTTGCCCAGGCCCTGGTGGCCTCCTGGAGATAGTGGAAGAGGTGGAGGACAGAGGGAACCTGAACCTTAAGAGACTGAAGGTTGTCCCGGCCCCAGCTTTCCCCATACCCACCGCCTGTCTACGCGCTTTCTCCCCTCCGAAGCCAGATGGACCTTTGAAAAAATGTAAGCCACATCCTGTTCCTCTCTTGTAAACCCCTCCAATGGCTTCCCATTGCATTTAGAGAAAACAAACTCTTCCCCAATGCAGAGAAGGCCCTATATAACCCAGTCTACCCCAACCTATTCCCTGTCCTTTCTCACTGGCTGTGAGGTGGGATCACAGCGGCCTCATTGCTATTACTGCCTCAGGGCCTTTGCACAAGATGTTTCCTCTGCTTAGATCACTCTTTTTCTAGATCTTCACACACACACACCTCTTTCTCAGCCACATCCCCAGAGAAGCTGCTCCCTGCCTCCGTCACCCCCCGAACTAGAAGTAACTTCAGGTTACTTCTGAGTACCACAGTCACCTCACACTGGTTCATTTACCTGAACAGCACTTCTAACACTATCTAGATATTTTTTTCTTTTTAAAAAACACTGTGTTTTTTGTTGTTCCATTAGATCAAGAACTCTGCCTTGTCACTGCTGTCTCCCCAGATTAGTGTCTGGCATACAGTAGGTGCTCAGTAAGTATTTGTTGGGCACATATGTGTGTGAGTGGTGGCTGAGGGGGCTGGAGAATGGGTTTAATTAAGCTCATGCATCTGCAAATGGGAGGCAAACTTCTCCAGAAACAACTGAGAGGTTTGAGGTCCTCCAGATGAACAGTTCAGGCAGCTGAAACTGAAAATGCAGATGGGATTAGTCACCCTCGGAGCCTGGTAACACTGGCACCAAACGCACTCCCCATCCAAACATATCACAACACTGCGGGCCCCTGCGTTGTCAGGGCCCCAGGTGGCAGCTCTGGCATTTGGGAGCTGGCAGCAGCTGAGCAGTGCGGGTATGGGGTGGGGGGGGGGGAGTGGGGGGGAGAGGCTGGGGGGATGGTGTGTGGAACAAACTACGTCAAGGGCCACGGACAGGGTTGCCTGGCCTGGGGACAGGCAGTGGTGGTGGAGGAGGGGAGGGCTTCCTAGCACGAACCTTGAGAAAATTTGCCTTGAAGAATGAGCTCAAAGTTGTTGAAAAAGAAAAATTCCACCGCTAAACCGAAGCAGACCACTCGGTTGTGAAATACATTTCCACGACACTTCGCCTGCTCAAAAGGGGAAATTCTCTGCTTTGTTTCTTTTTGGTTTTATAACAGCTTTATTGAAATATAATTCACATGCCGTATAATTCATCCATTTAAAATGTATGATTCAGCGGGTTTTGCTATATTCAGAGTTTTTCCATCATCACCACAATCCGTTTCAGAACATTTTCATCACCCCAGAAAGAACCCCCAACCTGTTAGCAGCCCTCCTCCCCTCAGCACTAGGCAGCCACGAATCTACTTTCTGTTTCTATAGATTTATCTCTCCGGATACTTAACATAAATGGAATCGTATGGGATCTTGTGTGACTGGCTTCTTTCATATAGCGTAATGTTTCCCAGGTTCGTCCATGTTATAGGATGTATCAGTACTTCATTGCTTTTTTTTTTTTCTTTTTTTTTTGCGGTATGCGGGCCTCTCACTGTTGTGGCCTCTCCCGTCGCGGAGCACAGGCTCCGGACGCGCAGGCTCAGCGGCCATGGCTCACGGGCCCAGCCGCTCTGCGGCATGTGGGATCTTCCCGGACCGGGGCACGAACCCGTGTCCCCTGCATGGGCAGGCGGACTCTCAACCACTGCGCCACCAGGGAAGCCCGACTTCATTGCTTTTTATGACCAAATAATGTTCCATTGTATGGATAGACCACATTCTATTTATTCATTCCTTGGTTTACGGACATCTGAGTTGTTTCCATTTTGGGGCTATTATGAATAATGCTGCTATGCATATTCAACAAGTTTTATATGGACATATGTCTTCATCTCCCTTGAGTATATATCTAGAAGTGGAATCTACTTTCTTCTAAAAGGAAAAAAAAATCCCCCAAGTCAACATATGTATAGGGAGAGTGGATTCAAAATATCACTTGTAGCTGTGACAGAACAAGGGAACTTCGTGAGCATGGGGGCTACAGCTGCGCCTGGCACATACTAGAAGCTCAGTGAATGTTTTCGAATGAATGCCCAAAGGCTTACTCATTCTGCAATCCCCAGTGGAAAGGCCCAGGGTTGGAAATGCGGCAAAAATGGCTCTCTATCCATTCATCCATTCATTCAACAAATATAGTGACACAGAGTAGTTCATTCAATGTCATTTGAATTTAATCAACTGTTGAGAGTTTCTTGGACAAAATTGGAGAAGTCCCTACCCCTGTGTGTGAGGAACTCCGTCGAGAAGGGAATACAGACAAGTAAACAGCACCGTAACACAGGAAGAGGCCACTTTCCTTCCCCTCTCATTTTTGGTGTTTCCTTTTTGAGCCAGTGATACCTCCCCTAAATTCTTGGTGTGGGGTTCCTCTTATCCTCAGGGCAGAAGCAGCAGTGGGGAGAGAAGCTCCATCTTCAGGGGAGCTTGGTCCGCCTTTAAGGACCTATCCTTGGGTGCCCTTATACCTTTTTGTCTGAAATCAAGGACCTACCTTAACTCGTTTACGGAATGAAGGGCATCTTGCCTAATGCCTTTTTCTGACTGTTGACCTGTTTCCGCTGTACTCCTAAGAACAGCCTAAGCTGTGTAGGAGCCTTGGGTTCAGAGATGAACAAAGACAGCCCCTGTCTACCTGGACCTCCAAGCCTGATGGGCAGGACACATGGTCCACAAGCAGCCCAGAGGGACAGACTCAGATGGGGACACTGGCGCTGGACCTGCCTCTGGGCCTTCTGTCTGAGAATATACAACTTTCTATGTTTTATTAACTTGTCAAATACATTCTTACATCAGGTCCCGGTATACTTAGAGTTTTCATGTGTATCTTTTTTTTTTTTTTTTAAAAAGAAGACGTTCATTTACTCATTCATAAACATTTATTGAGTACCTACTATGTGCCAGGTTCTCAGTGCAAAACAGAGATAAGTAAAACTTTACCTTGAATTGTGAATGCCTCATACTCCAGCAAGAGAGAAAGACAAATAAATCCCAGGGAGCCCTGAGTATGTGCTGTAATGGGGGATGTACAGGAGATATATTATTTTTATTCTATCTCACATATAATTTTCTCATTTAGAATATATTGTTACACCCATATAAATCTTATATATTACTTTAGTCACGTATCTTACATATATTCTGTTCTCATCTGGGTTATATGTAATTATATGTATTATTTTTGCTTTTAAATTTTATGATTTTACTTCTCAAAAGATCGTCTATATCTTTCTACTATATCTTTGAGTTTTATCTTTTTAACAATATAATCTTTTTTAAAAAGTGCTTTTTTCCTTGTGATTTTAATGGTGGTGCATTTTCAATGGAGAAAGTTTAGAAAATATAGAAGAAATAAATACATAAATAAAAACAGCTTCTCATCTCCCACCACCCAGAGACAGGAATTGTCTACCTGCTACTGTCTTTCCTTCTAGTCTTTTTTCTAGGCTATATGCAATGTTATGGGTCTTATTATAAGAGTGGGACACGCTCTTATTAAGACACATGGTATTTAATTTTAATGAAATTGGTAGGGGTGCAGGTGTCTCCGAGGATGAAGCATCCACACCTTCGTTCCCAAAGAAGGTCTTGATTTTCTTCCTCTCTGGGTCCCCAATCACCCCATCCTGACTACTAAATGCAGGAGCCCAGGGCATAACCCCATGGTGGCAAGGGTTTCTGGCAAGCCTGGGACTAGGGTTCTGAGGCTGTGCCCAAGGTCGGGGCGTCAACCTGGCTCCAGAACCTGAGCCCTTGTTCACCCTGGGGAGGGGGTGGAGGTGAGGGGAGAGCAGGTGAATTACTGGGGGTCTGGGGGAGTGTGCCACTGCCCCCCCCAGGGTCTTCTAAATAAGGCCCTGGAATCTGCTGTATCAAGAGACAGCCGAGAATCCACGTGGCCCCAGAGTGACTTGTGTGGGGCGGGGGGCACTGGAAAGCCAAGACCCACCACCCAACATTTCGCTACCCTCCAGCCTCTTTGAGAAAGGAACTTCTCGGAGAACAGTGCGTGACGTACACGCAATATCATCCCAGCCTGGGAAGTGGAAGTTCTTGTTCTCTTTGTTGAGCGGTGGTGGCCTCACATGGTTCTAGGAGGTGGGTTGCTCGGCCCCCTTTACAGCGAGGTGGAAACTGAGGCTGGGAGAGGTGGGGTGACGTGTCCAAGGTCACGCAGGGTTGAGGTGACCCTAAGACAGGCACTGTTAAGCCCGATGCTCTCCTGCCCCGAACCCGGGCCGTCCTGGGCTCTGTCTGCGGCTCCCTTCTCTGCAGGCACGGAGCATTCTGTAGGGTAAATTTCCCAGCCTGGGTCCCCACCTCCTCACCTCCTCCCTCCATCACAGCACAGGCAGGAAACACAGGCTCCCCGTCTCAGCTTCCCAGCAGCCCCCGGCCGTGGCCTTCACATACAAATATTTATCTAGTGAATTAATAAACACAGAGAGCGCAGGCCTGCAGATAAAACCAAGCTGGAGCATAATCCTCGATACAGGTTCTCCTGGAGGTCTCTATGTGCACAGCCACATGGCACTGTGTGTGTGTGTGTGTGTGTGTGTGTGTGTGTGTGCTGGTGGTGGAGGTGAATAAAGAGTTGGATAATGGAGTGCAGTGGTTTGACACGCGGACTCTGGAGCCTGGGTGCCTGGGTCTGAGTCCCAGCCTCTCAGCTGTGTGGCCTTGGACAAGTGACGGCCTCTCTCTCTGCCTCTTTCCTCCTCTGTGAAATGGTACCATGGTCAATGGTCCACGCCTCCTAATTCACGCAACAGTGCTGGTACTAGAGTCAGCACAGTGCCCGGCACATAGCAAAAGCTTTTAGAGTGAAACAAAATATTGGAGAAACTGAGTCAAGATGCCGAGATGAAGCAACTTAACAAGAGAGAAGCCACTTGCACCAGGAAGCTCCCCAGAGGAGATAACATCTGGAATGTTCTGGAATTCTGCCTAAACCCCCCCCCAGTGGCTCCTCGGCTGTCCTCAGAACCATTTCAGAGAGGTCTATTTATTGCTTCCATGGCTCACAAGGCTCCACGCTGTCTGGAACCCAAATTAACCTGTTGACTTGGCCCCCACGAACGTGCTCTGCTTGCATCTTCCCCACTTTGGCCTCCCTATCGCCCTCCCCCCAGCAGTGGCTCCAGCCCACAGCCCCGGAGCTGTTTTTGACTGCCTCTTCTTTCTCTCTCATACCCTGCAGGCTGTATCCCATGCTGTCCCTCCAACACGCAACTGCTTCTCCTGATGGCCACCAGTGCTCGCCCCTCAGACCCGACCCATCTCCCACCCGGATGCAGCAGGAGCCTCTTACCTGAGGCCCTACGTCTGCTTCTACTCTTGGCCCAAGAGCTGCCAGGGATCCTTTCATGATGAACCTAGGGGCAGGACAGGTATAAAGACACAGACGTAGAGAATGGACTTGAGGACACGGGGAGGGGGAAGGGTAAGCTGGGACGAAGTGAGAGAGTGGCATGGACATATATACGCTACCAAATGTAAAACAGACAGCTAGTGGGAAGCAGCCACAGAGCACAGGGAGATCAGCTCGGGGCTTTGTGACCACCTAGAGGGGTGAGATAGGGAGGGTGGGAGGGAGAAGCAAGAGGGAGGAGATATGGGGATATATGTATATGTATAACTGATTCACTTTGTTATAAAGCAGAAACTAACACACCATTGTAAAGCAATTATACTCTAATAAAGATGTTAAAAAAACAAACAAACAAAAAAACCAGCTCTGAGGTCGTCACCTCTCTGCATTCGGCTCCCAGGAGCTTCTCAGCGCACGTGGAAGAAAACCCCAGATCCTGCTGCAGCTCACCAAGCCCCAGCCTCCGAGGTCCAGCTCTCCTCCTCTCCTCCTGTGTCACTCCTCTGCTTGAACCACACAGGCCTCCTTGCTGTTCCCCTCAGAGCCTGTGCACCTGCCGTTCCCTCCCCCGACATGTACCTTTCCCCACAAGCTCCCGTGTTCCCCTCCGGGTCTCTGCCCAAATACCACCTCCTCAGGGCGTCCCCCGACCCTCATCTGCAGTACCCCCAACTCTCTCCACACGTACACCCCAATCTCTTCACCTCTTTCCCACCTTAGTTTCTCTTCACAGTGTTCATCTCCACCTGAATGTATATTACAGTGTAATTTTATTTATAAAACGTATAAATAATTTTTAAAATTTACAATATTGTCTGTCTCTCGAGCGCATAAGACCTGGGAGAGCGTGGATGTTTCCCGAAGGGAAGAGGGCAGGAGGAAAGGGATGCAGGCAGGAAGGGAGGGAGGAAGGAATTGAGGGTTTGCCTGATCTGATCCCATCCAGCTGCGAGGCTGCAGGGAGGAGGGGAGAGATGAACCCCAGGAGCGAGGATATTTGTGGGGACAGCCTGTCTGGCTCACAGGGCATTGTGGAATATGAGGCAGGAGGCGGGGCAGACTTTTGGAACAAAATTTATGGAGCTTTAAATACCAGAAAAGGGAACTGTGGAACCAAGAAACAGAATTCAGCATTGACCTTAAAACGTCTTCCTTCTCACTGGAAGACAAGTTAGCTTCTAGAAAGGACAGTGAGGATGGAGTCCTATAAATCATATTCCAACCTTGGTTTGAGCTGCTCTCCCGACCGTCCATCCATCCGCTCGGCAGCTGGGGAGGGTGTGGACGCGGGATCCGAGGCCAAAAAGGAGCTCGCGGAGTCACACCCTCTGGAATGCTGTGGCTGTGATGAACCAGCTCCAGATTCGCCCAGTTCCCGTCAGAACAAGAAACCAAAGGGAAAAAAAAAACCCCTGAGGCCAGATTGATCAGCACAGAACTTAGCAACAGCACAACAAGCTGTAGTCAGCCCACTTCTACAGCCGAGGTTCTCTTCCGCCAGGCCCAGGGCTTGGGGACTCACCGTCTCTGTGGGCCTGTGGACCCAAAGGCCGACTCCATGGCCATGGGGTGGGGAGTGGAGCTGGGGTTGAAGCTGGAACCACAAGGGCTCCAGGAATGGCTTAAAATCCCAGCATTCCGCATGCGCTCCCTGTGGGGAGCCTGAGAAAGGAATGCTGATGGGTGTCCCCTTGGGCACCCTGGTTCAGTCTGCTATTTCAGGGGCTCACCCCATGCACGCCCTTGTCAGGAGCTGGCAAGGGGATAGGGGACTTCAGAGTTTCAGAAACATCCAAAACATCCCGGCTTGTCTCGGTGAGTCACACCCTCCCACCTTCACCATCACATCTGGAGGATGACAAGCTTGGCCAGCTCCTGACCCAGTTCCTCAGACCTCCTCCCACCTTCCAGGCCAGCGTAATTGTATCAGAAAATATCTCAAGTATATGGCAAAGTTCAGAAAATCATACTGTGGACAAGCACCCCTCACTCCTATTTAACCCTTAACGATTTGCCTTATTTGTTTCTGATTTTTCACTTTCTCTCTTAAAAAAAAAAAAAAGTGTCTGCGTAAGCACGGCTATGGTAGGTGGTGGTGGTGTGATATCCCCAGGCCTATCTGGGGAGACACGCAGACCAGCAGATCATCTGTCATGCTGATGAGAGGGTGCCTGGCAGATGCCTGACAATAGGACTGACACATAGTAGATGCTCAGGAAATGGTGGTTTTCCTGATAACGCAGCATCTCACCCACCTGCGTCCTGTGAGGCACGCAGTCTGCAAACGGAGCTCGGGCTCACTCAGCCGGGAAGGGGACCAGGACTGTGAGCCTTGTTGGGAGCAGACAGAGGACAGCCACTGGTCCGCCAGTGCTGTCCCTTCCTGGGGGTGCAGGAGGGAGTCCCCCCATGGGGTGCTGAGGGCAAGAACCCACCAGAGAACAGGGACATGAGGGAGGTTGCCTTGATTTCCCTGAAGCAGCCATTTGGGGAATTCTAGGCAGGGGCTTCTCCAGGGATGGGGGTCTCGGGGCTCGCCCTGATGACCCCCTCTCTCCCTCTGCAGCAGCTGTGACCTGGCCTGGTTGAACCTGTTCTTGGCCTTGCCGCCGTGACAAGGAGTTGGGGCAGATTTGTTGCAGCTGGGGGTCCACAGGTGGAGTGAGTGAGAGGGTCTGGAGCCCAGGGATGCAGCAACGCCTAAGTCTGTCTGACTCATGGACTTAGTGACTGTGCAACTCGCTGAGGACAGAGCACCCTGTCCTGTCCTCCAAGGTCCCCATCTTAGGCCCTGACTCAGAGGTGGGGAAGTAGGGGGCTCCCTCTGAAGCCCTAAGCCCCTAGGATGGAGTCCCTGCTCCAACACTGAATAGCTGTGTGGCCCGTGCAGGCAGTCTCTCCCCGCTAAGTCTCAGTGCTTCGTCATCTGTGAGTTGGGAGGATTAAGTGACCGACGCGGCAGCCCTTATTCCAGCAGATCCTCGGGGGCTGCTGCCACCCTCCACCCTGCTGTGTTGTTCTAAAGCAGCAGTTCTCAGAGTGGAGGCCCCAACCACCACCAGCAGCATCACCTGGGAACCGGTTAGAAATAAAAATTCCCAGGCCCCACCCCAGACCTAGTGAATCAGGAACGCTGGGGTGTGGCCCAGTGCTGTGTTAACAAGTCATCTGATGCCCACTCATGCTCGGGCACCACTCTTTTAGGGCATCATCCTGATCATGTCACTTTCATGTTCTAGATCCTTCCATGGCTCCCCATGGCCTTCTGGATAAAGTTCAAGGGCTCTAAGCAGCATTCGAAGCCCTCCCCTGATGGTCCTGACTGACAGGAGGTACCAGACCTGTTTGCCCAGTCACATGATAGGCTGCTAGAGGGCAGTGCCAGTGACTCAGCCCTCCAACCTGTGTGCTCTGCCCCCAGCCAGGCTGGCAAACTGCACAGAGGGCAGGAGAAAACAATGGCCTGTGTTGACTACGGGCATGGCTCTTAGTGGCAGTCTGACGTTCGGCTTCTGGCCCTCACGCGTGAACCTGGCCAGTTGCTGCACAGTTTGCAGCCTCAGTGTCCTCGTCTATTAAATGGGCATAATAATAAAGTGGCTGCTTAGGTTACTGTCAGGATTAAACAGGTGCAAAGTGCTCAGCCTAGTGCCTGGAAAATAGCAAGAGCCTTAGGGTATCAAGGGTCCACAATCCCTTATCCCAAATTCTTGGGGCTAGAGGTTTCAGAAATCTGACCTTTTCGGATTTTTAAAAAATTCATTCATTCATTCATTTTTGGCTGCGGTTGGTCTTCGTTGCGGTGCGCGGGCTTCTCATTGCGGCGGCTTCTCTTGTTGCAGAGCAGGGGCTCTAGGCCCATGGGCTTCAGTAGTTGAGGCACGTGAGCTCAGTAGTTCTGGCACAGGGGCTTAGCTGCTCTGCGGCATGTGGGATCTTCCCAGGCCAGGGATTGAACCTGTGTTCCCTGCACTGGCAGGCGGACTCTCAACCACTGCGAAGCCAGGGAAGTCCCAGCTTTTCAGATTTTAAAAAGGGAACTATACCATGTATTTACATGACACATCCTATGGGGGTGGGGTCTTCTTCTAAAAACAAACACACTGATGTTTCCACATCAAAATGTATGAATATGCAAAGTAAGTGCAAATAATAAAGGCCGTCAATCAATAGCCTCCTATCAGTTCAGGTCATGGCAAGGCTCTTGGGCTTTTCTAGAAGGCAATGGGGAGCCATGCAAGTTTCACCTTGGCCAGGCGACCTTGCCTCACTGAACCTTAGTTTCCCCATCTGCAAATCGGGATTGGCAGTTGTCCTTTGAAGGGCTGAGGGACGAAACACTGAGACGAAGGGTGCTGGGCTGAGCCCCAGAATTCCCCAGGCCCTGCCCCCAGCCCACACCCCAGCTAACCTGGGCCTGGGCTCCAGAATGAGGAGGAGCCCTTCCAGCCTGTGTTGTCCAAACATTGCAAAGCCCCGTTGGTGCTCTCCATGGTGGTGGCACCCTGAATGTAATGGGGGCGAGGAAGCTGCCTCTGTGCCAGGAGCCTGTGGGTGCAGTTCCCGTGCCTGGGACACTGCAGGAAGCAGGCTGGCTCACACAGGCTGGCATGGCCAGTGCCACCCGAGTGAAACTACAGGGACAGCTAGGTCTTGGTGATAAGAGCCTTCAGGTACAAGTCTGTGTGCTCTAATCCTAGAAGCAATCACATTTCCAACCCAGGCACTGACTGCCTGTCTGTATCTCTTTCTCTCAAAAACTCTTTTATCAAAGTTCAACATTTTCTGAACACCACAGAGGATTGGGGAGCTCAAAGTCTCCAAAGCCAGAGCCCTGCATTCAAATCCCAACTCGCCGATGACTGCCTGTGTGATCCCAGGCAGATTAGCTGACTCTCTGTGCCTTCGTTTCCTTATCTGTAAGGGAGTGGGCACCTCCATCCTTCTAGGGGCTCAGATCAATAACTCAGAGACAGCTTTGACTCTTCTCTTTTCCTCAGCCCCACATCTGACTATCAGGAAGTGCAGCTGGCATTACCTTCAGACCTAGCCAGATCTTCTTTCCTCCCTTCATCCACCCCTCTGCTCAGAGCCAGCATCGTCTCTCACCTCCCTGTTCTTTCTGCTTCCACATTGGCTCCCGAGAGCTCATTCTCAGTGCTCTCAGTGCCTCCCTGTCTCAATCAGAGGGAAAACTCAAGTCCTCCGGTGACACCTGCCACTCCCACCCCCGCCATGTGGCCTCACCTCACCTCCCAGCCTCATCTCCTGGCCTCACTGCTGCTACTCTCTCTTTGCTCACTCTTCTGATGCCGAGGAAAGTCCTGCCCTTATACATGGCCCTGGCCGTTCTCTCCGCCTGGAATGCTATTCCCCAGATACGAGCCTAGCTCGCTTTCTGACCTTTCTCCAGTCTCTGCTTAAATGTCATCTGACTCCAACATTTAAAGGGCAGCCCCCATCCCCCCAGGCCCTCTCTGTCTCCCTCCTTGCTTTATTTTCCCATATGGCTCTAATCACTACTCAGTAATCCTGTATTTTACTTTAGTTGTCCAGAATGTAAGCCGCAGAGGGCAGGGAATTTTGTGAGGTTTGTTCCCTGCTGTGTCCGCAGCACCTAGAACAGCATGGCCCAGGATAAATACGTAACTATTTGTTGAATGAATGAATGAACGAATGAATAACACCTACTGTAAGTTTGTTGTGAGGATTAAGTGAGTTAATGCAAAGCACTTAGAACATGCAGGGCTCGTGGGAAGCTCAAGACAGGTTTGCTATTGCTATTGGGACGGGGTGTGCAGAGATGGCTTGGAACACAGCCATGGGAGAGACAAGTTCCGTCCCTGCCAGGAGGATGTCCTGGAAGAGGCTCAACTCATGCAGACTCCTGGGGCTGTGAAAGGGCCCGGGTGCCCTGGAGATGTGAGCAGCCAGGTGAGCAGGTGTGGGATGAAGGCGGGCTGCCAGGGATAGCAGCAGCTCCAGATCATGAAGCACCTGAATGCCAGGTAAGGGGTTACACTCGCTCTGAGGGCAGTGGGGACCTCAGGAAGGCTTTGGGTGGGAGCAGGATTGAGGAAAAGCGTTGATGACTCTGAGAACCAGGACCTGTGCCCTTTGAGGTCTTAATGGGGAAGGTTATGATCTTGAACTGGAAGCTTTGTTGCAGCAGCAGGGGACTGAGAACCTGTGCTCTCCCTAAAGGGACAGTCACCTTTCTAGCCCTGCCATGGCTGGGAGGGGCCCTTCTGGTGAGCAAGAGGGTTCCCTCAGTGATGCCCCCGCCCAATCCTGTGCCTTGCCCAACGTTGCGGGAGTGAGTTGCCCACCTCTGGCAGTTTCCCAGCAGAATTGCTGGGATAGTAGGAAGAAAGGGATGGCGGCTGGACTGTGTGGCCCCCTTGGGCAGGAGGGGCATAGATGGGTCCTCAGTGTGGGGCAGTGAGGCGCGCTCTGTAGGCTGGAGGCTTCCAGGGAGGGTCTCTTCCAGGATAACGTTGGGTTGTTGGGTTTTCCAGGGCTGGTCAGAATCTGCATTTGGGGTACCCACTTTTTTTTTTTAAACAAATATCTACTTGGTTGTGTATTTTTAAAATTCAATTAGTTAATTAATTAAGCTGCATTGGGTCTTCCTTGCTGCACGTGGGCTTTCTCTAGTTGCAGCTAGCAGGGTCCACTCTTTGTTGCGGTGCGCGGGCTTCTCACTGCAGTGGCTTCTCTTGTTGCGGAGCATGGGCTCTAGGCACGCGGGCTTCAGTAGCTGTGGCTGGTGAGCTCCAGAGCGCAGGCTCAGTAGTTGTGGCGCACAGGCTTAGTTGCTCCGCAGCATGTGGGATCTTCCCGGACCAGGGATCGAACCCGTGTCCCCTGCATTGGCAGGCAGATTCTTAACCACCGCGCCACCAGGGAAGTTCCTGGGTACCCAATTTTAACAACAAGGCTATTCTGGGAATCTGGTGGTCCAGTGGTTAAGACTCCGTACTTCCACTGCTGAGGGCCTGGGTTCGATCCCTGGTCGGGGAACTGGGGGACTAAGATCCCACAAGACGCACAGCGTGGCCAAAAAACAAAAACAAAAACAAAACCCAGAAAACTATTCTAAGTGATCTAAGTATTTCATTCATCCAAGTATTTATTGAGTACCTACTATGTGCCAGACCTTGTCCTAGAGAGCGTATAGCTGTGAACAGGACGAAGTCTCCACCTTCACAGAGTTTACAGTCTAGCAAGAGAGACAGTTAACACATGAGCAAATAAAAATATCATTTCAGGAGTGAAATGATAGCTGC
This sequence comes from Stenella coeruleoalba, assembly GCF_951394435.1. Taxonomy (NCBI): domain Eukaryota; kingdom Metazoa; phylum Chordata; class Mammalia; order Artiodactyla; family Delphinidae; genus Stenella; species Stenella coeruleoalba. The sequence continues at coordinate 147,749,827 of NC_137148.1, read as the reverse complement.
TATGAAAGAAATAAGGTCAGTGTAGAACGGTTTAGGGCTGGGGTTGGTGATCAGGTGGGGTCTCCCTCAGAGGGTACTATTCGAGCTGAATCAAGTGAGGAAGGACGCCTAAGAGGATGTGAGGTAAAGTATTCCAGACGGAGGGAACAGTAAGTGCAAAGGCCCTGGGGCTAGGAGACTACTTTAATTAGTGTAAGGAGCAGCAAGGAGGCCCGTGTGGCTGCAGTGATAAGAGGGAGCCAATCAGTGGTGTGAGAGGAGGTTGGAGAAGTGCTGAGAGCCAGGTCAGGCAGGGTGGTCAGACTCCTCAGTATTTGGTAACCTCGCCTTTGGGGCTCTGGGACTGCCACAGATGTTCTGGCAAGGCTGGATTCAAGCCAACTGTCTGCTCTCAGGCACAGACCAGATGAGATACTAGTTCCATGCAGGGGCTGTGGTCCCAAGATGCCACCATCCCCTCCTCCTTTTTCTTGTCCAAGTCTCTCCTTCTGGAATGTTCCATTAGTCCAGTTTGGGGTGGCAATGGGGGCTGCAGGGGTGGAGGGCTGCAGTCAGGGATCTTGCTGTCTTTGGAGGGCTGCAGCTGGAGACCTAATGTCCTCCCATCTCAGGCATGGCTCTTCTGTCTCCATTCAATATACTGGCTGCAGGACTTCCCTGGTGGTGCAGTGGTTAAGAACCCGCCTGTCAATGCAGGGGACATGGGTTCGAGCCCTGGTCCAGGAAGATCCCACATGCTGCGGAGCAACTAAGCCTGTGCGCCACAACTACTGAGCCTGCGCTCTAGAGCCTGCGAGCCATAACAACTGAGCCCTTGTGCCACAACTACTGAAGCCCGCACGCCTAGAGCCTGTGCTCTGCAACAAGAGAAGCCACCGTAATGAGAAGCATGCCCACCGCAACAAAGAGTAGCCCCCGCTCTCCGCAACTAGAGAAAGCCCGCATGTGGCAACAAAGACCTAACGCAGCCAAAAATAAATAAACGCAGTCAAAAATAAATAAATACAATAAATAAATTAAAAAAAAAAAAGACTGGCTGCATCGGCTTCCTTTCCCTGCTGCCTGCTCCAGATCCCCCCTCTGCCTGGTTCCATCAAAAGTCCCCACACTCCACGCTGGGCCCCCCGGGAGCTTCAGGCCACATACTGGTCCCTGCCCAGTCTTGGCTCTCAGACACCTTCCTGCATCTCTGCGAGCTCCCAGGCTGCTGCCTACCCTTTGTGCTTCGGATCTGGGCTTCCACGTTCTACCTCATCTCAGCTGGCTCTTGGCTCTGACCCCGTCAGCTGGTGACACGTCCAACCTGACGGCCAATCAGTGGATCCCCAGATGTAGATGACGGCCTTGTGAATTTGCCCAGTGTTGACCGTATCACTGTGGCTAGGCCCTCTGTGGGGTGATGGAGATGAAAAAGACATATACCATCAAGGAGCTCCCAGGCGACAGGGACCGCAGAGCTGTAGCAACTCGGCCAGAGGAGTAAAGGCCCCGCCATCTACACGGCCCCCTCTCCCACAGCCATCTTCCTTTCGCCAATTAAAGAATGTTCTATCTGGCTCTACAAGAATTAAGTCATTCGCCGCTGCGGTCGCTGACCTTCAGCACCCGCTGAAAGGAGGTCGGGGCAGAGATCAGGAACGAGGCACTCTGTGCTCTGGGAAAACTGGCAGAACAGGCCTTCACGTAGTTAGATATTTTCAGGAGAAAATTTTATGAACCCAATTTCTTGCAACTCTCCACACTTAGAAAAGCATTAAAATCATTAACTGAGATATCTGTTGGTTGAGACTAGCAGAGACCCTACCGAGAGGTTTGCATGGTTATATATACCACTTCTCCAAAATCACACACATGCTCACCTCCCCGCCTCTCCCCAAACCCACCTCTTTGGAGCAGTTCCTCAGAGCGGAGAGGCTGTCTCCTGGGCTGTAGTCCTAAGTAAGTCCCCAAATAAAACTGGAATTCACAGCTCTCATATTGTTCATTTTATTTCGGCCAACACTTTGATGTGTAGTCTGTTGCTTTCAAAAATTTTATTTGGAAAATGTTCAAATCCACAGAAAAGTTGCAAGAATGGCTCAATAAACACCTCTCTGACCTTCACCTAGAGCAGTGGTTCTCAGTCAGGGGTGATTCTGCCTCCCAGGGGACAGGGCTAGAGGCAATGTCTGGAGACATTCTTGGTTGTTACTGGTATCTAGTGGGTAGAGGCTAGGGCTGCTGCTAAACACGCTACAATGCATTGTATGTGGGGACTGTCACTCACAACAAGGAACTTTCTGGTTTTCATCACAAGAAAAAAAACTGTAACTATGTGAGGTGATAGATGTTAAGTAAAGGTACCGTGGCAAACATTTCACGATACACGTGTATACCAAGTCATCACGTTGTACACCTAAAACTAATACAATATTATGTGTCAATAATATCTCAATAAAAAATTAGACACACTGAAATAAAACCACACTGAAAAGTTGAACACGAAAGCCTGGAAAAATGAATAATGTGCAAATACTAACCAAAAGAAAGCTAGTGTAGCAATATGAATATCAGACGACTAGATTTTAAGCAATTATATTAATAGAGACTGTGAGGGAAAGTACATAGAATTAAAGGGAAATTAAAGGGAAACTCTTTTAAGAAGGCACAGCTATCATAAGTGTGTATGCACCTAAAAATATAGCCTCTACATATATAAAAGGAGACATTTATAAATCCACGATTTAACTTGGGATATTTTTAATACATCTCTCTCCAGCAGACAAATGAAAGAGAAAGGATATAGCCTATTTCAGCAAACAAAATATTTCAACTTGATTATACATATAGTAAATAAATAAATTATATATATATACACACAAACACACACACACACACGCACGCACACACATACCAGCAGAGACTGAGGGGGTTCCCTCTAGGACAAAGTACTAAATCTCATGGCATTTAGGTGGTTGTCGTCTAATCGCCCTGGAGATTACATCACTAATGTCCAGCCCAAACCTTACAACCAAGTGGTGAACTTGAAATTGCCATGTGTAACTCTAAAAAAAAAAAAAAAAGAAGAAGAATTTTCTTTCTTTCTTTTTTTTTTTAAATAAATTTATTTATTTTTGGCTGTGTTGGGTCTTCGTTGCTGCGTGCGGGCTTTCCCTAGTTGCGGCGAGTGGGGGCTACCCTTCGTTGCAGTGCGCGGGCTTCTCATTGCGGTGGCTTCTCTTGTTGCGGAGCACGGGCTCTAGGCGCGCGGGTTTCAGTAGTTGTGACACGCGGGCTCAGTAGTTGTGGCTTACGGGCTCCAGAAGGCAGGCTCAGCAGCTGTGGCACATGGGCCCAGTTTCTCCGCGGCACGTGGGATCCTTCCCGACCAGGGCTCGAACCCATGTCTCCTGCATTGGCAGGTGGATTCTTAACCACTGCACCACCAGGGAAGCCCAAGAAGAAGAATTTTCTGATTGATAATGTCAGTAAGGACAAGGTTGAGAAATCCTGCTCTAAGCTGACCATTTCATGTGCTTTCATCTCTTGCTCTCTCACTCTATGTCTCTATATATCTTCTTCTTCTGCCCCTCCCCTCCCCCTCCTTCTCTCCTTCATCATTTTCCTCCTCCCCTCTCCTTCTTTTGTTTAACCCTTTCGGAGTATGTTGTAGACATCATGACTCTTTGCCCCTAAACACTTCCATACCCCCTGCATAATCACAATATTCGCTTGATATAATATGACTATCTCATATACAGTTTATATTCAATGTTGCCAATTGTCCAAATAATACCCTTGATAGCATTTCTTTTCCCCATCTGGAATCTAGCCCAGGATGAGGCCTATATCCAGTTGTCCTGTCTCCTTTCTCTCCTTTAATCTGGAACATTTAGTTCCTCCGCCCTCTGTGTCGTTCATGACCGTGACATTTCTGCAGAATACAGGCCTACCGTTTTATAGCACGTCCTTGTCCTTCAGTGTGGGTTTGTCAGGTTGTTTGCTCAGGATCAGATACAGGTCCTGCCTCTTTGGCAGGACTTCCCCAGCAGCGCTGCCCAGTTCTCAGCGCATCACATCAGGAGGCACGTGATGTCCGGTGGTCCCAAATGAGCTCCCGGCTAAGCTGGGGTCTGCCAGATTTCTCCATGACGAAGGTACACTTTTCCCTTGTGGGATTAGCAAGTAATATGAAGCCTGGTGATTTGAGGGTGTATATCCTGCCCACCCCCAACAAACTTCCCACCCACTGATGACTCTTACTTAAATCAATTTATGAAGCCAAATGATTTTCTAATTCCATCATTCCTTGATGATTCCAACCTGATGATTCTCCAGCATCCATTGATGACAAAGGAATTAGTTTTACTACAATGGTTGTCGAGTGATTTTATAAATCTATCATTTCCTCTTCATTCATTAGTTGGAATTCTTCTGTAAGGAAGAGCTTCCCCCACCCCCCTTCCTTCCTCCCTCCTTCCTTTCACCTTTCTTTCCTTTCTTTTTTCTTTATTTTATATTTATCAGGGTGAATTTGTGGATTCTTTTTTTTATGTTCAGTATATTATAATCCATTGCCATCATTATTCAATGCTCAAGTGTCCCTGACAAGTCAATAGCTAAGTTTTCCATCGCTGGCAGCAGTGATCTCTTCAGGCTGGCTCCTGTATCATTTTGATTCATCATTCTTTGGTCACTTCCTCACTTTCTGCCAAAACCTGGTGTTCCAGGCTCATCTTGTATTTTTCTTGTTCCAAACTTGGGATCATCCATTTCCCCAAATGGCCCTGGTTCCTTTTTTTAAAATTTTATTTATTTATTTATTTATTTATGGCTGTGGTGGTCTTCGTTGCTGTGCACGGGCTTTCTCTAGTTGCAGCGAGCGGGGGCTACTCTTCGTCGCGGTGTGCGGGCTTCTCATTGCGGTGGCTTCTTTTTGTTGTGGAGCACGGGCTCTAGGCATGAGGGCTTCAGTAGTTAGTTGAGGCACGTGGGCTCATTAGTTGTGGCTCACGGGCTTAGTTTGCTCTGCAGCATGTGGGATCTTCCTGGACCAGGGCTCGAACCCATGTCCTCTGCATTGGCAGGCGGATTCTTAACCACTGCGCCACCGGCCCTGGTTCCTTTTATTGGGGAACGATATTTAGAAACCGAGATCTGGGTGCTAGGCGGGCTCATTTTTATTGGGGTGTCATTGACCCCGGCCCTTTCAGCAGACAGAGCTGGAAATCAACATTCGTTTGTGTTTAAATACATTTACAGCATGAGCTCATAATACCCCCTCAAATTCCAGTCCAACACCACAGGAATTTTCTCCCTCCCATATTTATATGTCCCTTGCTGGAAACCCTGACTGCCAAGAACATCAATGTATTTGCTGATTTGCTCAGTGCTATAATAACCACAATACAGTTTCAGACCTGGTGAACCACAGTAAACCTGTTACATAAAGTTTAGGCCTTCTTTCCAGTTCTACTGTCTTTAGGTCAAGGGCAACACAGTGTTTTGGCTGTGTTAAGAGGTTCTTTGGATTTGTTCTTTTTCCCCTCTCTGTGGTCTCATGATATCACAATGATATATCAATTTGCTATGCAGTTAGATTCATTTGCTTTTATTTGTTTAATATTAGAGTTTTGACCATTCTTGTTGATTTTGCACCTTGCTTACTTCCTCTCTGGCTCTGCCTCCTACGATTTTGGACAATATTCTGAGCTGAAAATGCTTAGGGTGCTGGTGATACTGCCGGGAGCTCCTTCTGCTTCAGATTCCCAAAGTGTGGGCTGTAACACTGCCGGCTCGAGCAGAGACAATTTTCCAGACTTGGCATGAAATAACAGTAAATTACACTGTGAGAAATCCATTCTTTTTCTGATTCCCCTTCCATCGTTGGATTCCTTCAGTCAGAAAGCCTCAGGTTCGTGCTACTGTGGCTTTAATGCCACTTTAGCAGTTGCTGATCTCCCTTTGTAACAAAGAGAGAGGCTTCAGGCACAGAGCCTGAAGAAGGCAATAATATTCAGATGGAAGACAAGACATTGTTTTATTTATGTTTGTTTCTTAGAGCCAGGCTGCCTGGTTTCCAATGGTACCCTTGCTGTTTTCTAGCTGTGACATTGGACAAGTACTTAAGACCTCTGTGCTTCAGTTTCCCCATCTATGTCTTTGAGATATAATGGTACCCCAATAAGATTGTTCTGGAGGTGAACAAGTTAATGTTAGTTCATAGTGTTAGCTAGTAATATGCCTGGCAGAGTGTCTGGCACATGGTAGGCACCAGTTATATTCATTTTTTTTTTTTTTTTTTTTTTGCGGTACGCAGGCCCCTCACCGTTGTAGCCTCTCCCGTCGCAGAGCACAGGCTCCGGACGCGCAGGCCCAGCGGCCATGGCTCACGGGCCCAGCCGCTCCGCGGCATGTGCGATCTTCCCGGACCGGGGCACGAACCCACGTCCCCTGCATCGGCAGGCGGACTCCCAACCGCCGCGCCACCAGAAGCCCCTATATTCATTTTTATGAAAATTTTCTGTTGATGGGAGGTGATTCTAGTCTTCCGCTCAGGGTAGTGATGCAACATTTCCTCTTAAGATTAATTTGGTTCAGTGAGCCAATTAAAAACAAAGATTAAGGTTAAAAACAGTGGTCTGCAGATTGAGCAAAAATCATCAAAGTCTTATGGTGTGATGTGTGGACCCTTCCCTGCAGGTTTCCTCGCTGTCCCAGCTTTTCAATAAAATTATGTAGGTGAAAGAACACTTTGCCAGTTGTAAAATGCTCTATTTCCTCTCACCCTTCCTTCCCCCTCCCTCCCTCTCTCCCTCCCTCTCATCCTCCCTCCTACGCTTCCTCTCTCTTCCCTCTCTCCTTCCTTCCCTCCTTCCACAAATAATAAAGACTCCATCTAGGTGCTGTGCCAGGTACCGTAGCTCTAGAGGTGAATAAGTCATGAAGCCCATCCTCCTGAAATTCACAGTCTAGTTGGGGAGGCAGACTAGTAAGCAGACAATTGCTACCTTGTGATAATTGCCCTGAAGGTAGAGCTCAGCATAGCTTGTGATCGGAGCAGAGGGGTGTGGGACTGCCTTACCAGCCTAGGTGCGGGTGGGTGGCTCAGAGATTGTTGCTGAAGGCAGAGCTACATCTTTTCTTTGTTTTTTTTAATATTTATTTTTTTATTTACTTGGCTGTGCTGGGTCTCAGTTCTGGCATGTGGGATCTGTGTTGCCGAATGCGGGATCTTCGTTGCCACGTGCAGGATCTTTAGTTGCGGCGGCATCTTTTAGTTGTGGCATGCGAATTCTTAGTTGTAGCATGTGGGATCTAGTTTCCTGGCCAGGGATCGAACCCAGGCCCCCTGCGTTGGGAGAGTGGAGTCTTAACCAGTGGACCACCAAGGAAGTCCCCAGAGCTACATGTTAAAGACCATGTAGGAATTATTGGGGTGAAGAAGACCAGGAAGGTGACCCTGACAGAGGACTCCACCCATGTAAAAGTGTTCAGCCTTTGAGAGCACGCACCACGTGTTTGTTCAGGAAAATATGAACACTCAGGGTGATGGTGCAGGGTGCAGGGCTTGGGGGTTGAAGCAGGAGGCTGGAGAGGTCCGTAGGGGTCAGTGAATGAAGGAGCGAGAGGGTCAAGTCCAGAGCTAGGGCTTCATCCTCTACCACGGGGGGAGCTGAAGGAGTCCAGAGAACAGCAGGATGTGGTCACATTGCATGTGGGAAGGTCATTTGGGCGCTGGGCCTGCTTGGAGATGCAGGCCTGGAGTCTGTATGTGGGGATGCTCTTAAGCCTGGCCTGTCTCCCCGCCACACTCCTCATCCCTCTCCTTGGGCACTGAATCCCATCGCTCTGTTTTATTTTCTCCTGATACTTGACAGAATCTGGAAGGATCTTTCTTGTCCCTTCAGTTTATCTGATTATTCTGTGTCTCATGGTTAGTTTGCAGGTTCTAGAGGGCACAGCATTTGTCTTGCTCTCTGCTGTGTTCCCAGCTCATAGTACAGAGCACACAGTAGGTACACAGTGCATATTTGTTGAGAGAAGGAAGGAAGAGAGGAAAGGAGGGAGGAAGGAAGTGGAAGAGATGAAGGAGGGGTGAGAAGGGCAGTGGAGACTTGTGGAGGAGTGGCTGGGGCTCAGGAGCCCCAAACCTTCTCCTGGGCTTCTCCCCACCATCTTTTTTCAGATTTTTAAGTGGTGGTTTTCACCAGAACATTTTCTTTCTTTCTTTCTTTCTTTCTTTCTTTCTTTCTTTCTTTCTTTCTTTCTTTCTTTCTTTCTTTCTTTCTTTCTTTCTTCTTTCTTTCTTTCTTTCTTCCTTCCTTCCTTCCTTCCTTCCTTTCTTTCTTTCTTTGCCTTTTCACTCTGTTCATTGTGTCCTTTGCAGAAACTTTTTAGTTTGATGTTCACTGTAGCGCTATTCACAATAGACAAGATGTGGAAACAACTTAAATGTCCATGGACAGAAGAATGGATAAAGAAAATGTGATGTATACATACAATGGAATATCATTCAGCCTTAGAAAAGAAGGAAATCTTGCAATAAGCAACAACATGGATGAACCTGGAGGACATTGTGCTACGTGAAATAAGTCAACCACAGAAGGACAAGTACTGCATGAGTCCACTAACATGAGGTCCCTAGAGTAGTTAAATTCATAGAGACAGAGAGGAGAACAGTGGGTGCCGGGGCCTGAGGGCTGGGGGGGAGTGGAGCTGCTAATCAACAGGTATAAAGTTCCAGTTATGCAAGATGAGTGAGTTCTATATATATGTTGTATAGCCTGTGTGTGTAGCTGACAGGACTGCACTGTGCACTTCAAAATCTATTAGGATGGTAGATCTCATCTTAAGTGGGTTTTTTTTCCAAATTTTTATTTTATATTGGGGTATAATTGATTTGCAATGTTGTATAACTTTCAGGTACGGCAAAGTGATTTGGTTACACATATACATATACCTATTCTTTCTCAGATTCTTTTCCTGTATAGGTTATTACAGAGTAATGAGTAGAGTTCCCTATGCTATACAGTAGGTCCTTGTTGATTATCTATTTTTTGTATGATAGTTTGTATCTGTTAATCCCTTTCTCTCAATTTATCCCTTTCCCCTTTGGTAACCATAAGTTTGTTTTCTAAGTCTGTGAGTCTGTTTCTGTTTTGTAAAGAAGTCCATTTGTATCATTTTTTAGATTCCACATATAAGTGATATCACACGATACTTGTCTTTATCTGACTTAAGTGTCGTCTTAAGTGTTCTTACAACAATAAAATACTTAAAAAATAAAAGACATAAGGAACTCCTAAAACTCAAACTAGTAACCCGATTAAAAAATGAGCTAAGGAATTGAATACACATTTCTCCAAAGAAGACATAGAAATATCCAACAGGTATATGAAAAGATGCTCAACGTCACTAATCTTCAAAACCTCACACCTGTCAGGATGGCTATTATCAACGAAATGAAACAAAACAAAACAAAACAAATGAACAAAGAAAACAAGTGTTGGCGAGGATGTGGAGAAACTGGAACTCTTTTGCACTGTTGGTGGGAATGCAAAATGGTGTAGCTGCTATGAAAAGCAGTATGGAGGGTCCTCAAGAAATTAAAACTAGAACTACCATATGATCCCTCCATCCCACTTCTGGGTATATATGCAAAAGAATTGAAAACGAGCTTTCTTTTGAGGTGGTCAGTACTCTCCTTCTTGACCTGTCCACTGGCCAGAAGTTACGGCCCTTCCCCCTTATTCCCACTGCCCCTGGGCCTGGGTGCTTTGCTGGGGTACGCAAGAAGCACCTGCTGGTGGGCTAACAGCCCTGGATGCTCTCAGGAGGCTCAACGTCTCACCAGGGCTAGGAAGGTTTCATTTAACAAGGAGTCTCTGCTACCACCTACTGGGCATCTGGGGAAAGGGCTTCACAGTCACCCAAGGAAACGTTCCTGTGTCTGGACACTTACGAATAAATGTCGATCTCCACAGCCGTGATTTTATCAAATGATTACTCTATGTCAGACATTGTACCAGGTACTTTCAAAGCACGATGCCTTAATATCCAACAACGTGAAACACGGCTGGTGTTATTCTGATGTATTTATACAGAGAGAGAAAGAAAGAGACTTAGAGAAAGAAAAAATGGCTAAGGTCACACAGCTAGTGATGGCCAAGTCTGGATTCTCACCCAGGTCTCTCTGGCCCTAAAGTGGGGCTGAGCAGTGTCTTAGAGAAAGGCAAAGAGGCAACGAGAGGGTGGGCAGGAAAGGCGGAAGAACGGAGTAGAGGGCTGTAGATGGTTCTGGAAACTACTCCTGGTACCCTTCCCAGGAAAGTTCACTCATGGTTCCTCCCTCTCGGGGCACCCATGCTGTCCCAAGGCCTTGCTATGAGCCAGGACATCTTCCCAGTGACCCTGGGTGTGCACTCCCTCATCCAACACCACACAGGGGTGGAGAGCTTGGGCCACCATCCTCCAGTAAGTGTGGTGCAGGGGTGAGACTGCCTCCAGGCCCTGAATCTGGTGCCCTGGGTGACACAGGTGATCAACCTGGAGAAGTTGCACACAGGTTTCGATGGTCTGGGTGACCTCCTCACATTTTGGGGACCTGAGGGTCAGGCTGGCAGAGTGGGTGGGAGACCCCCTCTATGGGGAAGATTCCCCAGCATGCTCTGAAATGGTGGCCTTGCCGTGGTCAAGGGCCCTGTCTGCTACTGTTAGGAAGTCTCTACAAAGGAGGTCATGTTGGTGATGTCAGGAAGACCAGCGGTCTTTTTCTGGCTCTGCCACTTTCTAGCTCTGTGATCTTGGGCAATTTCCTTCACCTCTCTGAGTCTCACTTTGCCCTTCTGTAAAATGGGACTAATCCCAGTCTCTAACTCTTAGGGCTCAATTGGGAATCGATTGAAAACCCATATATAAAGCCCTGAGGGCACAGTAAGTGCTTGATAGATGGTAGTATGAAGGACCCTCACAGACAGCTACAGACCAGCCGTGCCTCAATGCCTCTGCAAGGCTGAGAAGGAACACTTTTTGTTGTATGATGTCTCTGCAGAGCTGGGGAAACTGAGTCACTGGGCCAGGAAGTGCCTGAGCCCGGGCTTCAGCCTGAGTCACAAGCCTGATTCTGGTAAAGCTCCTTGCAACCATCTCCAGAAATGCTTTGGGTCACTGTCTCCTGGCTCAGTGCCTCCTTCCCTCCCCGCCTCGTCAGCCAGGCAGGGCTGGGTCCCCTAACTATGTATCTGATGAGTGAAGGATGCTCTGAGATGAACATTTATTGCCCTTACAGCTGGGGGAACTAAGGCTGGGAAAGGGGAGGTGATTTCCCCTGGGGGCCACACAGCTTGTTGGGGTAGGAACCTGACTGGCCCCTGGGGCCATCCGTCAGAAAAAAAATGCTTCGGTGGCTGCATTTCCTCAGGGCTGGCTCACACCCCCAGCTCAGGCCTGGGATCAAAGGCGACGCTGCAGGAAGCCCTTCCCATCCCGACTTCCCCAGAACTAGGACACGCTTTGACGTCACCACGTCCACATTCCTGCCCTCCAGCCCCAGGGCGGGGGCACTGATTTCCTCCCACCAGCCTTGGCATCACAAACAGGAAGCTGGGTCATGTGGGCGGGTCGGGCCAGGGCACCGACAGGATGGGGGCTGGAGTCCAATCCGGGCATCAGCTCCCAGCGGCACCTACCTGGCTTGGGACACCCAAGAAGGGCCGGGGAGTCATGTTATACTATATCACCAGGGTCACAGTTGTTCCTAAGGCACTCACAAAGGGCCGTCAGGGACTCCGGCCCTTTTGGTCTTCACAAACTATCGCACTCATTGATTATGACTATCTTACTGATCAACAATACTGGCTACCCTAGGTTGAGCACTTACTCCAGCCGTGAGCTTTACGTGGGTTCTCTCACTTAATTCTCATAATCCTCTCATTTTCCTTTAACAGATGAGGACACTGAGGCATTGGCAGGTTAAGTCAAAAAAAGTCTGCAGCAGTGGGGAGTGGGCAGGGCAAGGGTTTGGACCCTGAGTGTCTGGCCTGGAGCTGGTACTTGGAGCCCCAGCGGGTGCAGCATCCTCCCCACCTCAGCCTCTGCGGTGTTGGAAAATGCAAATCTGATCGTGTCTCTCCTGGGCTAATCCCTTCCAAGGCTCCCCTTTAGCCCAGGGACAAAACTCCATGCTCTGAGGATGGCGCTGTACGCCCTTTTCCTCCTGCTGCCTCCACCTACCCAGCCACGTCTGATTCCCAGAACTGCTCTTGTTTTTCATTATGGCTACATTGTATACAGGAGGAATCCAAAGGTCGAAGAGGGGACAGAAAGTGGATCAGGTCACAGAACCAGTGAGGGGCAGAGTCAGAACTTACACCTGGTCTGGCTGGTCCAACTCCTTCCACGCCTGAGGTTCCCAGTGTCACAGTACAGAGAAAAGGCGGGGGCCTGATGCCAGCTTCCTGGGCCTCTTCCTAGGCGAGAGGCCTAGAGATAATGGTCAGTGATCTCCCCAGGGGGAGTCTGAGCACCCCAGGGCTGTCTGAGTGGTCCCACTTATCACAGAAGCTGCAAGACACTCTGTGGGGCTTTTCCGGCTGGTGGGTCCTGCCCTCCCGGGGTTCACGTGAGCCAGGGGCTACCTCAGCTTCCCGTTCCTCTTTCTTGGGGTCCCAAAGTGGTCCCTCAACACTTCCTTCCTTATTGTCCTCCCCTGCCCTCTGGGCAGGTGCGTTTCCCACACCGGAGGAAGGGCTGCAGCAGCCTGGGGTTCCCACACTTGACTGTGTTTCAGAAAGCCCCAGAAGGCTTTTATTTATTTATTTGTTTGTTTGTTTGTATTTTTGGCTGCGTTGGATCTTTGTTGCTGTGTGGGCTTTGTCTACTTTTGGTGAGTGGGGGCTACTCTAAGTGCTTCTTAGGGAGGCCAACCGCGCTCACCCCTGAAGGAGGAGACCCCAGGCTGCGGGGCAGACCTGAGTCCGCTGGGCGATTTCTCAGGTGACAGCGCCCTCTCGTGGTCGGCGTGCAAAGGCGAGGAAGGCCCGGAGCCCGGCCCCAGAACCTGACAGCCCTTCTCTGCCAGGGGTTGATCCTTTCGTTTATTCATCCCTCCAATCCCACAAACACTTTCAGAGTGCCTACTGAGCGTTCGCCGGCGACACGTTGGGACCAACAAAGACACAGTGGCTGCTCTGGCCGCACTTACAGTCCATCTGGGAGAACAGAGAACATACCCACGCTGATGTAGAAATACAGCTTGTATTAAAAATGCATGGAGGAACAATTCAGGGTGCGTGGGAGTGTGTGCCTGAGGCCCTGGCCTGTGGCAGAGTCAGCCAAGGCCCCTGGGAGGAGAGGCATGATTAGGAGTTAAGTGGGAGAAGAGGGTGGAGGGGGAGTGGGCATCAGTGGGGAGTTTTGCGCAGAGGACACAGCGCGTGCGAAGGCTCTCAGTGGAGAGGAAGCCTGGGGAGCGTTCAGGTTGGAGGAGTCTGGCCAAGCGGCGTGGGTGGGCGGGGGCGCCGTGGTTGGGGGAAAGTTGGGGCGGTGGGCGGCCGACCTCACAGGGACTTCTGAGCCTCAGCCAGCGGGTTTCTTGTGTCCTGGGTGCCTCAGGATGGTGTCAAGGTTACAGGTGTGGGCTGTGGCCCCAAGCTGCCTAGGTTTGAATCTTTTCTCTGCCTTTTGCCAGCTGGGTGACCTTGGGCAAGTTGCTGAAGCTCTCTGTGCCTCAGTTTCCTCCCTCTGATAGTTGGGCTGGTGGCAGAGCTCCCCTCGCAGGGCTCTGGTGAGGAGTAAATGAGTCTGCACCAGGAACACGCCTGCAACAGTGCAGGGCCCTGGAGTGCTGGCAGATATCGTTATTGCTGTTGTCATTGTTATTGGAGGGTTCTGGGGTGGGGTGACAGGATCAGAATCTCAGTGACAGGAGGACTCCAGGCTCTGATGAGGACGGGTTGGAGGGGTTGGAAGCAGGGAGACCAGGGAGCGGCTGCTGCAGCCTTCCTGAGGGGGGGATGATGGTCACATGGGCTAGGATGCTTTGGGGAGGAGAAGACACATTGCTGGTGTAATTAGGAGGTGAGGTCAATGCAGCTTGGTTGATGGATTGGATATGGGAGGTGAGAAAGAGAGGGTCCAACATGATGCCCAAGATTCAGGACTTCACAACAGGCTGGAACACGAGATGAGGCCCAGGGGGGTGCTGGGTAATTGATCGATAGATTGAGTAATTGATTGATGGCGAGGGTGCTGGGGCATTCAAGAGGTCCAGGGTCAGATTGCAGTTCCTAAGCATGGTCTGGAGAAGCTGTCCAGGAGACGGTGCCTGCAGGGTCCAGTGCTCAGAGAGTGGCCCAAATGAGAAAGGGGGTCTGGATCACCCTTGGAGGGGCACTTATTAAAGCTGTGGGTGAGGATGCCACCACAAGGGAGAGGAAGTGGAGATGGGGGAGCCCCCCCCCCGCAATGGCTGGTTAGGAAAGGATGGACAGAAGGGAGCCTGGAGCTAGAGTTTGGGGATCTACCAGCACCTGGCCCAGGAAGGCACCTCTCTGTCTGTTGGACCTGGTCACTCCTTCCTCAAAGGGCCTGTTTGGCCTAAATCCACCATGTGCGTTTCCCCTGTTTCCTTTAAACGCCCCTCCCCTGATGCCTTCCTCCAACATGTCCCTGGCTTGGCCCTCCCTTTCCACGCCCTTCCTCTGCGTGCCCTGCTCAGCTGACGTAGTGAAGATGCCGTCAAATGCCCCACATGTCCAGCAACCCTCCGTGCTTTTCATCCCCCATCACCCCCCAACCCCATGCCCTGAGGAGGCCTCTTCCCTGAGTTCTCTCAAATAGGGGTGGTTTGACTTTGCAAAACTCACGGATCCCGGGGTAAGTCAACGGGGTGGGTGTCTTCCTCGATTCCCCGAACCTCTTCGAGACTTTCCACTTCCGTGCAAAACACCCGGTTCCTTCGAGGTCCAGGGTGTTCAGCAATCCACCCCCCGCCCCCAGCTTTGCTCTTCTACCTCCTTGGTGATTGATACTTCTTTGATATTTTTTCTTTCAGTTCTGTTAACTTTTACCTTGTGTATCACCGGACCACGTCATTAAGTACATAAAAACTTGGAATTATTATAGCTTCCTAGTAGACTAAGCCTTTTATCATTATCTATCTCTAGTAATGCTTTGTTTACAGTTTACCTTTTGGGGGTAGTAGTACAGCTACACTTTTGATTATTGTTTGCATGATGTTTTTCTTTCCATCTTTTTACTTTCTACCTTTCTTATCCTTATATTTAAATTGTGGGGGTTTTTTAAGTTTTAATCTGATACTCTTTGTATTTTGTCTATTTAAACATTTTTTTAATATATTTTTAAAATTTAATTAATTAATTAATTTTTCGGGGCGGGCTATGTTGGGTCTTTGTTGCTGTGTGCGGGCTTTCTCTAGTTGCGGCGAGCAGGGGCTACTCTTCGTTGCGGTGCGCGGGCTTCCCATTGCAGGGTCTTCTCTTGTGGAGCATGGGCTCTAGGTACTTGGGCTTCAGCAGTTGTGTCACGCAGGCTCAGTAGCTGTGGCCTGTGGGCTCTAGAGTGCAGGCTCAGCCGTCGTGGCACATGGGCTCAGCTGCTCCACGGAACGTGGGATCTTCCCAGACCAGGGCTCGAACCCGTGTCTTCTGCATTGGCAGGCGGACTCTTAACCACTGCGCCACCAGGGAAGGCCTGAATGCTCTTTTGAAACTAATGTGTCTTTTTTCCTTCTGGCTACTTATGAGATTCACTCTTTGTCTTTGATTTTCAGCCATTTTTCTGTGAATTGCCTACGTGAGTTTGTATTTGTTTTGCTTGGAGGATCCTGGCATTTCTTGAAACTTTGGCTTGAGGTCTTTCATAACTTCTGTAAAATTTCAGCTACTATCTTTTTGAATATTGCTTCCACTAACCCCGAGTACCTCTGAATGCGACTGTATTTGGAGGTAGGGCCTTAAAGAAGACATTAAGGTAAAACAAAATCAATAAATGGAGAATCTGTCTTATAGGAGCTCCCAGGAAGGTTCCAAGACAACTACTGTGCATAGGCAAGAATGAGAATGGCACACAGTAGGAGCTCAGTAAATGGTAATTGGACAAGTGATCAAAGGTAGCAAAGAAGCATGTAGGGGGAAGTGTGAAAAATCACTTTGAAAGGTTAAGTTAGATTTGTACTTTAAGAGTTAAAGCAAAATAACTTCTAGATGATTCTTCAATTATCTAAATGTTAAAACTGTATAAAGGTACTAGAAGATAATATAGGTGAATATTTATATAATCTTTGAATTGGAAACTTAAAGCTTCACACCAAAGGCAAAAAACATAAAAGAAAAGACATAGCTTTGACAACATCAATTAAATTGTTTTCTTCTATTAAAAACCATCTAAACAAAACTTGAAAGTCAAATAATAAACGATGAGAAATATTTTCAACATACACAGCTAGCAAAGGACTGTTGTTTTTGCTAGCACTCTTACTAACCAATAACACTTTGCCAGAAAGTCAGCAAGGGATAAGGAAAGGCAATTCACAATAAGATAGCCCATACTCAAATAATAAAACGTATATGCTTGCCAATAATGAAATAACGGCATATTGCAACATTAGTGAGATGCTATATATTTTAATATCTAATTGATCAAAGATGAAAAATAAATAATACCCAGGGTTGGTGACGTTACAGGGAAGTGGATATTCCCACATTGCTGGTGAAGTTGTAAACTGTTTCAGTCTTTTCAGAAAGCATTTTGGCAGCGTGGATCTAACAGCATAAATCTTTGCTATTTTTTTTTTTTTTTTTTTGCAGTACGCAGGCCTCTCACTGTTGTGGCCTCTCCCGTTGCGGAGCACAGGCTCCGGACGCGCAGGCTCAGCCGCCACGGCTCACGGGCCCAGCCGCTCCGCGGCATGTGGGATCTTCCCGGACCGGGGCACGAACCCGTGTCCCCTGCATCGGCAGGCGGACTCTCAACCACTGCGCCACCAGGGAAGCCCGCATATTTTTTTGACCTAACAATTCCTCTTCAAGGAATTTATCCTGTGGAAGCAGTTGTGAGATGAGCAAAAACTTCAAGGACCTACATGATAGTGCTGTTAATAATTGAAAGGATTTGCATACAATCTAAATGCTCATTGATAGAGGGATGATGAATAAATTATGGATCATCCAATCAATGGAATAATGTGAAATACTTAGACTTGACGATAAAAACATACAGTAGCAATTCAGAAGATGCTAATAACATGCTGTGGGACCATGAGGGGCAGTTGCCCTAGAAACCACCACTCACTTAGGGCCACAGGAGTTGAACGGGGTCAAACCCGTTCCCCCACCCAGGACCCTCAGGATAATCCCCTCAATGCCTTCAGTCATCTTCCAGACTTTCTCTCATCCCTGTCCTGCTCTGTACTGCCCCTCAGCTGACCCAGTTCTGTCCATCTTCCCTCTTCTCCCTCCCCCCTTCCCCCCCCCAAGAAACAAACCAACCCTCTCTCCTGTTCACCCACGCACACATACTCACACACCTACACACATCCACACTCACTCACAGGCCTTCCCATACACTCACCTTCCCCCCACACTCACACTCACCCACCCACAAGCACACACTCACACACACAGTAACCTTCACCACCCCTATATTCACATGCACCCACACTTTCACTGTACCACCAACACTCACACTGGACACATCCACACTCACACTCTCACACTCACACATGTTCACTCTCAAACTCATTCATGCTCTACACACTCATCCCCATACAAGCACACACTCACCCACATTCGCCCACACCCCTTCACTCACTGACGCTCACACACGCTAATACTCACCCACCCACGTATCCTCACACACACATTAACACACGCCGTCCACACACACTCTTACGCTGACACTTGACACATTCACACGCACCCATCCATGATCACTCACTCACACTCACTTACACACGCAGACACCCACACTTCCTGTTCTCTCTGAGGTCCGCAAGCCCACCTCTGCCCACGGCTGGCGGGCAGCTGCTCTGAGCCGTCCCTTCCCTCCTGCCTGATGGGACTCAGGCTGCCCCGGAGGACACGGCGCCCCTTAGGTACCGCAGGTGGAAGATGTTTCCACCCTCACACCTGTGCCTGGGAGCCCGGGGATGGAATTGCAGGTTCCTGGCTCCCTCTCCTCCTTGGAGACTGCCATCTGGCTCTGTCAGAGGCTGCCTCAGGGCTGCCATCGCCAGTCCCCTGGACGTCCCCTAATTCGCAGATGGCTGAGGACACTTGGGGAGACCTGATGCTCCTGGGAGTAAGTGACCCGCCCAGACCCCAGGCCTTGCAGCTTCACCCCCTCCACCTCCAGTGACCTTTCCGTCCGTCCACCTCAGCCGTCCACCCTGCTGCACGCCCTGGACTCTCATCTCAGAAACCGCACCACCATCGACCCCTCACAAGTCCAAGTGCCCAGCTCCTGGACAGCGCTTCCCGTCCTGCCAGCTCACACAGCCAAGAAGCTCACTGTCCCCATGAACCCAATGGCCTCAGCCTGTTCTCACCTCCTCCTCCCCCCTGCCCCTCCTCCTTCCCCAGCTTAGATCTCAGGGCCCATCGTTTTCTTCCCCACCAACACCCTCTGCGGCTTGGCCTCCTCCTCTCCAGCTTTTTGCCTGGCAAAACCCTAACCCTGGTGAACCCAACCCTTTGCCTTCTGTGGGCCTGTCCGTGAGCAGCTGATAAATCCCACTACCCAGCTGACGGAACTCACTTTCAATTCCGTTTTATGATCCCAGAGGTCAGACGGCCCCTCGCTGCCATGCCACCCACTGTGGCTCTCTAGAAGGTTTCCTGTCCCGTTCCCCCTGGGTCTCTTTCCTCAAAGCCCTGACTTCTCCCACACTCTCAGCTGGTGATCTCAGCTCACTCCACGGAGTAACGGAGGTCTCCGGAGGCAAAACTCGCATCGCCACCACCGCACCTACCACCTTCCTGCATCTGCCCCACAGAAGCAAACGTCCTCCCCACTACAGCCACCATGCCTCTGGGGCTCTGGATCCCTTCTGGCTACCTCAGGAGCCTTGTTTATTTGGTTTTCTCTCCCTTCAGCATCACCAACGCCTTCTTCTTTAACTGGTCCCCACCAGTATGCAAAATGCCAGCGCCGGGGTCCACACACCTTGGCCCTCGGGCCAATCCTGGCCTGCCAACTGCGTTTGTAGATAAAGTTTTATTGGCACAGCCAGACCCATCCGTTCAGGTACGTCTATGGTCGCTCCTGCACCACAGCAGCAGAGTTGAGAGGTTGTGACAGAGACCTGATGGTCTGTGATGCTGAGAAATGCTACCGTCTGGCCCTTTACAGAATCAATTTGCCCACCTCTGTGCTACAGCATTGGTTTGTGGCTGTGTTTTGGTACTGCACATGAGGGGGCTTTGGGAAATGTGGGGGGTGGTTTTTGGTTGTCACTCTATTTGAGGGGCTCTGCTGGCCTGTATTGGGAGGAGCCAGGGATGTTAAACATCTGGTGATGCCCAGAGTAGTCCTGGGTCACAAAGAACTCTCAAATGCCAAATACCATTAAAACAAATCAGTCCATCCATCAATCAATTGTTGAAACAAAAATCTCATGATACTAGACACTCCCAGCTACCCTATTTCTCTACTCACCTTTACGGCCAAACTTGCAGAAAGATTGGCTGCACATTTTCTGCTTCCTTTCCCCAGTCTCTTTCCAGGACACTTTCATCAGACGTCTGTGTCCACCGTTCTGTTGAAATCCCTCTTATCAAGCTCGCCAGGGCTCCCCACTGCTAATGGCCCGTCCCTGTTCTCATCATAAGAACGTTCCAGCCGTATCTTCGCAGTTCACTTCTCTCTTTGAGAAGCTCCCCTCAGCTCAGGGCACCACGCCGGCCTGCTTCTCTACTGGCTGCTCTTCCTCTCCTGCTCGCAGGTCTCGGGGATCCTCAGTGGTCCTGAGCTCCCTCCTTCTCTCCACTTACATCGTCTCTCCAGCTGAGCTCATAAAATCTCGATTTCTATTTCTATTTCGAATCTAGACTGTTCCCCCAGCTCTGGATTCATATGTCCAGCTGCCTAGGCAATTCCTCCTCTTGAGTGTTTCACAGACAGCTCAGCACAAATATATCCCAAACATAAAGTGTAGGCTCTCTCCTAAAACTTGCCCTCTCATCCCAAGTCTACTGGTACCACCAACCACACAGCTGCAGCAGCTGGAAACTTAGGGGTCATCCTTGATTCCTCCTTTTCTCTCTCCCAATTTATCAGCTTATTCTGTTATCTCTGCCCCCAAAACACATCCTCCCTCTGTCCCTTTGTGTCTACTGGCCCCGTACCCCCTGAGTGCAGACCGCCTGCCTTTCTGCCCTGGACCACTGCAGTAGCCCAGCACGTCTGTCCGCTCGGCTCTCCCCCACCTCAGGTCATTTTCCGGAGCCCTCTTCAAAGACTGACTGAACACCTACCATGTGCCGGGTGCTGGGGATAAAAAGTGAATGAGATAAACTGTCTCTGCTTCCACTCATCTCTGATAGGGTGAGGGAGAGAGAGTAAACCGACAGAACGTGATAAATGCTATGGAGAAAATAAACAAAACTCCGCATAGCATGGTCATGAAGAGTATTCTGAGTAAATGACATTCAAGCTGAAACTTTGAGGTGGCAAAGCCTTGTGGGCCCCCTGTAAGGAGCTTTGGGCTTCATACGAAAATCTTTGAAGGATTTTAAACAGAGGAGTTATATAATCTGGTTTAAGTCTTAAGAAAATCCCTCCAGCTGCTCCGTGGACAATGGATCAGGGTCGGGTGAGGTCAGAGGAGGTGGAAAGCACTGATTGGCCAGGCCGTGTGCACAGCTCTCAGACAAAGCAAGGAGATCAGCCAGCACGATCCACATGGATGGGGTGGGGTAGGGTGGCTCCCCTGAGGTGCTGCTTCCAAAATAAGGGGAAACGGACTTCCCTGGTGGCGCAGTGGTTAAGAATCCGCCTGCCAATGCAGGGGACACGAGTTCAAGCCCTGGTCCTGGAAGATCCCACATGCCGCGGAGCAACTAAGCCTGTGTGCCACAACTACCCAGCCTACGCTCTAGAGCCCGCGAGCCACAACTACTGAGCCCACAAACCACAGCTACTGAAGCCTGCATGCCTAGAGCCCATGCTCCACAACGAAGAGTAGCCCCCGCTCGCCACAACTAGAGAAAGCCCACGTGCAACAACGCAGCCAAAAAATAAATAATTTTTTTTTAATTTAAAAAAATAAGGGGAAGAAGGCTGGGCAGGAAAAAATGTAATAGCTGCCCACTTCAGGGACGCAGGTGGAGTGTTATCAGAGGGATTATTCTGCAGATGAAGAGCATAAGAAAGTAAAGGGCATTCTACACCTGGGATATATGGGGGCTCAAGAAAACTTTACTGAATGAAGAGCTAACATAGGTCTAAGATATGAAGGGCTGTGCAGGCCAGGAAAGAGAAATCTCTCTTCCCTCCTGCTGATTTGGGAGAAGAGTGAAAGAAGAGGCAAGAACTCTCTGTTGGGGTTTCTCAAGGATGTAATGCTTACTGAGCTGTGGTCCATGTGGTCCAGTCTGAGAAAATTGCTGTGGGATCAAGACCAGAGTCCAGCAAACAAAAAACGCAGTGTCAACATAGCACAATTCTTCCACTTGTATCTCTCAGTCACCATCAAAAGGACTAATTTCCTACCTTCCTCTTCCACCCATAGGTTCTCCGACCCTCTCTTCCAAATTCCTCCTGCATGCCTCTTGTGCTTCCCTCTACTCTGCGTTTCTTCTGAGAATCTTCCCAAAAAGTGGACAGGAGGGAAGTGGGACAGAGTCAGCAGGTAGGAGGCAAGAAAGGTTCAGAACACAGTCACAGAGGGGTCATGGTCCCTGGGCATGGCCCAACCTTCCCCATGCTTGTCTTCCTCCCCCACCATGTAGTCATTTGTTTAAGTGGAGAAGTATCTGTGGGACGCCTACTAAGAGCTGGACACTGTTCTTAGCATGCGGAATAAAAGATGAACTAGACCCTTGAGAAGCTAATGGTTTACTGAAGGTGATAGAGAAGTAAGCAAATTATCACAGATTAACGCAGTCTGGCGGTGTCGGGGTAAGGGGTGGGATCTTCCAGGGAAGGCTTTCTGGAGGAGTCATATGGAAACTGTGAGGTTTGAATGGAGAGCAGGTAAGTAGGTACGATCCAGGCAAAGTGTGTGTGAGTGTATGCCCTTGGAGTATGGTGGGGCAACATTCCAGACAGAGAGAGAAGCATGCATACACGACCCATTCCATTAACCCAGGCATGTGTGAAATGAGCTGACTTTCCCCACAACTTCATTTCTATTTTGAGACCCCATTCCACCGGGGTTCTCTACCTTTCCACCAAGGTCATGGCCAAGTTCCAGGGGTTTGTGTCATGCCAAGATGTTGATGGGAGTAGGTGTACAACACAGAGCCAATTCTCAATCCCATCTTTCCACGTGGTAGCCCTAGATTGGTCTTAGAGCGTCTACTGTGCACTGGGTCCTTGCACCCTGGTTGCTTTCTGCCCTGTGCCATCTTTCCTTTGAGTATGGAGGGAGGGAGAGGTCCCAGGTAAGGGAGGGAGGTGCCGGGGGTCAGGGAGACTCAGTTAATATTTAAAACGTACAAGCCTTCCACATTTGTAAGGCAGTTTACTCTGGCTAACGCAGAACAAAGTGAGGTGGCAGGGGTCATAGGAGTGGAGGAGCCAGAGTGGGGCATGGTCAGGGTGGACCCCACACATCCTCTGTCCTTCATCCATGAAGAAGGGGGTAGCCTGAGCCTGACACATGTCACTGCTCTCTCCAGCAGAGGTGGGTAGGCTTTTTAAGGCCACCTGGGGTCTCACAATTTCACTCTACCCAGGTCATGCAGTGAGAGGTCTTCTAGGCTGTTTGGGGCCATCATGTATCTATTTGGTTACTGGAGAAACTGAGGGTAACAAGCGCCAACGACTCTGCTGGGGTCACGGAGCCAACAGAGCCCACATGTCACCCCCAACCCAGGGCATGACTTCTTCTCTGGCAGACAAGTGGGGAATGATATACAGCCCTGGAGACGCCCCCGCTTCTGGTCAAACTTCTTAGCATTCGCTGGGCAATTTGCAAGTTCTCAGGGAAACCACAGCTCTGGGAAGTGGTTTAACAGGTGAATCAGAGCTTAAGTGTTTTCTATTCTATGTGAAGAAGGAAGGGAAAATAAAAGGGACTGTTTAAAAATATATTCAAAAGCTATCCTCAAGGTGGAGTATACCATCCTCTCCAAACCGCCTCCTTCTTACACCTTTGGTGGTTTTGCTTGTTTGTTTTTTGGCCGCACTGCACGGCTTGCGGGAGTTCCCCGAGCAGGGAGTGAACCCAGGCCACAGCAGAGAAAGTGCCGAATCCTAACCAGCAGACCACCAGGAAACTCCTGGTTTTATTTGTTTGTATTGGCCTGATGAGCCACCCAGGCTGGAATGAAGCTGCCTCAGGGCCTTTGCACGTACTGTTCCTTCTGCTTGGCAAACCGTTCTTCCTCTTCTGCACCTGGAGACCATCTGTTCCCCCTTCAAGATGCTCCTCAAGCGTTCCCTCCTCCTGGAAGCCTCCCCCACCTTCTCAGCCTTGATCAGAGCTCCCACATTCTCCTGAGCTTACGCCAGTCATAGTGCTGGTCACTCTTGTACCATTTGCTTCCATGTCTGTCCCTGCTCCCTGACCATGAGACTGGTGAGGGCAGAGACTGCGTTGCGTTAGAGAAATCGGCTTACTCACTGGACTCCACTTTGCTCACTCTCTTTAGAAGATCGTCTTGTCTTGCCAGCTCTCTTTTTATGCACACTGTCCAGACCCTTCTTGTATTAGACAACTACAATATACATATACTACAGTATACGTTCCTGATAGAAATTTTTTATTTTACATGCAGAGAAGCCAAAGAAAATAAAACCACTCACCACCATCATCTCTCCATCAAGAAAACCACTGTTCACATTTTGGCGTATTCCTTCCAGCTTTTTTTCTATGTCAATTATTCATGTATATTTTAAGGTTATCAAGTTGTTTATAGATAGGGTCTGTAGCTCTTTTTTTTCCCTTTATAATTTAGCAATATTCTCATGTTAAATGTGTTCCAGTGAGATGGAATGGCAGGTCTTGAGCTGTGAAGATGGAAAGAGGAGCTCTGACCAGAAGCTGAGAGGATGTGTTTCTGGGCGGTCAGGGCTGCCATGTGCAGAGAAAGGGATAGAGCTATGGCGCTGTCATTGACACACCCCATCCAGCCTCACCCACGGGCGTTCCACTCCACACCCGGCCATCAGAACCATCCAATGCTTCCATGATGCCGGCTACTCGTGCTGGGATTCTGCCCCTTCTACCAAAAACATGGTTGAGTTTACTGTCTTCAGAGCTTGTCACAAACCCAGACCAGACTTCCTGACTGGCTTTTTTCACTTAGCATAATGACTCGAGGGTTTCTCTTGATTGCATTTTCCTTGTTTAATTTAATTTAATTAATTAATTTATTTCTATTAATTTTTTATACAAAAATAGTGACAGTTTTACTTCTTCTTTTCCAATTTGTATCCCTTTTATTTCTTTTTCTTCTCTAATTGCCATGGCTAGGACTTCCACAACTATGCTGAATAATAATGGTGAGAGTGGACATCCTTGTCTTGTTTCTGATCTTAGAGGAAATGCTTTCAGTTTTTCACCATTGAGAATGATGTTTCCTGTGGGTTTGTCAAATATGGCCTTTATTATGTTGAGGTAGGTTCCCTCTATGCCCACTTTCTGGAGAGTTTTTATCATAAATTGGTGTTGAATTTTGTCAAAAGCTTTTTCTGCATCTATTGAGATGATCGTATGGTTTTTCTTCTTCAGTTTGTTAATATAGTGTATCACATTGATTGATTTGCATATATTGAAGAATCCTTGCATCCCTGGGATAAATCCCACTTGCTCATGGTGTATGATCCTTTTATGTGTTGTTGGATTCTGTTTGCTAGTATTTTGTTGAGGATTTTTGCATCTGTATTCATCAGTGATATTGGTCTGTAATTTTCTTTTTTTGTAGTATCTTTGTCTGGTTTTGGTATCAGGGTGATGGTGGCCTCATAGAATGAATTTGGGAGTGTTCCTTCCTCTGCAAGTTTTTGGAAACATTTGAGAAGGATGGGTGTTAGCTCTTCTCTAAGTGTTTGATAGAATTCACCTGTGAAGCCATCTGGTCCTGGACTTTTGTTTGTTGGAAGATTTTTTAATCACAGTTTCAATTTCATTGCTTGTAATTGGTCTGTTCATATTTTCTATTTCTTCGTGGTTCAGTCTTGGAAGGTTATACCTTTCTAAGAATTTGCCCATTTCTTCCAGGTTGTCCATTTTATTGGCATAGAGTTGCTTGTAGTAGTCTCTTAGGATGCTTTGTATTTCTGCGGTGTCTGTTGTAACTTCTCCTTTTTCATTTCTAATTCTATTGATTTGAGTCCTCTCCCTCTTTTTCTTGATGAGTCTGGCTAATGGTTTATCAATTTTGTTTATCTTCTCAAAGAACCTGCTTTTAGTTTTATTGATCTTTGCTATTATTTCTTTGTTTCTATTTCATTTATTTCTGCTCTGTTCTTTATGATTTCTTTCCTTCTGCTAACTTTGGGTTTTGTTTGTTCTTCTTTCTCTAGTTCCTTTAGGTGTAAGGTTAGATTGTTTATTTGAGATTTTTCTTGTTTCTTGAGGTAGGATTGTATTGCTATAAACTTCTCTCTTAGAACTGCTTTTGCTGCATCCCATCGGTTTTGGATCATCGTGTTTTTGTTTTTGTTTTTTTTTTCCTGTACGCGGGCCTCTCACTGCTGTGGCCTCTCCCGTTGCGGAGCACAGGCTCTGGACGCGCAGGCTCAGCGGCCATGGCTCACGGGCCCAGCCACTCCGCGGCATGTGGGATCTTCCCGGACCGGGGCGCGAACCCGTGTTCCCTGCATCAGCAGGCGGACTCTCAACCACTGCGCCACCAGGGAAGCCCCAAGGATCATCGTGTTTTCATTGTCATTTGCCTCTAGGTATTTTTTGATTTCCTCTTTGATTTCTTCCTCAAGTGATCTCTTGGTTATTTAGTAATGTATTGTTTAGCCTCCATGTGTTTGTGTTTTTTGTGGTTTTTTCCCTGTAATTCATTTCTAGTCTCATGACATTGTTGTCAGAAAAGATGCTTGATATGATTTCAATTTTCTTAAATTTACTGAGGCTTGATTTGTGACCCAAGATGTGATCTATCCTGGAGAATGTTCTGTGTGCGCACTTGAGGAGAAAGTGTAATCTGCTGTTTTTGGATGGAATGTCCTATAAAAATCAATTAAATCTATCTGGTCTATTGTGTCATTTAAAGCTTGTGTTTCCTTAGTAATTTTCTGTTTGGATGATCTTTCCGTTGGTGTAAGTGAGGTGTTAAAAGTCCCCCAGTATTATTGTGTTACTGTCGATTTCCTCATTTATAGCTGTTAGCAGTTGCCTTATGTATTGAGGTGCTCCTATGTTGGGAGTATATATATTTATAATTGTTATAGCTTCTTCTTGGATTGATCCCTTGATCATTATGTAGTGTCTTTCCTTGTCTCTTGTAACATTCTTTATTTTAAAGTCTATTTTATCTGATATGAGTATTGCTACTCCAGCTTTCTTTTGATTTCCTTTTACATGGAATATCTTTTTGCATCCCCTCACTTTCAGTCTGTATGTGTCCCTAGGTCTGAAGTGGGTCTCTTGCAGGCAGCATATATATGGGTCTTGTTTTTGTATCCATTCAGCGAGCCTGTGTCTTTTGGTTGGAGCGTTTAATCCATTTATGTTTAAGGTAATTATCGATATGTATGTTCCTGTTACCATTTTCTTAGTTGTTTTGGGTTCGTTTTTGTAGGTCCTTTTCTTCTCTTGTGTTTCCCATTTAGAGAAGTTCCTTTAGCATTTGTTGTAGAGCTGGTTTGGTGGTGCTGAATTCTCTTAGCTTTTGCTTGTCTGTAAAGCTTTTGATTTCTCCATCGAATCTGAATGAGATCCTTGCCGGGTAGAGTAAGCTTGGTTGTAGGTTCTTCCCTTTCATCACTTTAAATATGTCATGCCACTCCCTTCTGGCTTGTAGAGTTTCTGCTGAGAAATCAGCTGTTAACTTTATGGGAGTTCCCTTGTATGTTATTTGTCATTTTTACCTTGCTGCTTTCAATAATTTTTCTTTGTCTTTAATTTTTGCCAGTTTGATTACCATGTGTCTTGGTGTGTTTCTCCTTGGGTTTACCCTGCCTGGGACTCTCTGTGCTTACTGGACTTGAGTGGCTATTTCCTTTCCCATGTTAGGGAAGTTTTTGACTATAATCTCTTTAAATATTTTCTAGGGTCCTTTCTCTCTCTCTTCTCCTTCTGGAACCCCTATAATGCAAATGTTGTTGAGTTTAATGTTGTCCCAGAAGTCTCTTAGGCTGTTCTCATTTCTTTTCATTCTTTTTTCTTTATTCTGTTCCACAGCAGTAAATTCCACCATTCTGTCTTCTAGGTCACTTATCCATTTTTCTGCCTCAGTTATTCTGCTATTGATTCCTTCTAGTGTATTTTTCATTTCAGTTATTGTATTGTTCATCTCCGTTTGTTTGTTCTTTAATTCTTCTAGGTCTTTGTTAAACATTTCTTGCATCTTCTTGATCTTTGCCTCCATTCTTTTCCCAAGGTCCTGGATCATCTTCACTATCATTATTCTGAATTCTTTTTCTGGAAGGTTGCCTATCTCCACTTCATTTAGTTGTTTTTCTGGGGTTTTATCTTGTTCCTTCATCTAGTACATAGCCCTCTGCCTTTTCATCTTGTCTATCTTTCTGTGAATGTGGTTTTTGTTCCACAGGCTGCAGGACTGTAGTTCTTCTTGCTTCTGCTGTCTGCCCTCTGGTGGATGAGGCTATCTAAGAGGCCTTGAGCAAGTTTACTGATGGGCTCCTTGTTTTATTTTAATGTGCCTGACATAGGGTTTCATGTGTGGGTTAAACAGAGCCAGTCAGATCAGTGGCCTGAGGTGGGAACCAGAGTTAGGAACCACGTACCTTCCTCCCAGCATTGTGGGGTCTTGGGAAGGAATCTGTCCTGGGCCCAGCCCCAGTTCACCCTCACCGTGTCCCCCATCTCAGTGCCAGCCCAACCCCAGACTCAGATGTAACCTCAGCACAGCCTGTCACCCTAACATGCCCTCCTCAAGCTTACCCAGATCCGCAATGCCATTCACAGGAGCCTGGCTTCCCAGGTCATCTGGTGACATCTGAGGATCTGCTGAGGGTGGGGTGTGGTGGGGCAGTAGATCCGTCAGCACTTGGACCATGACTACCTGTCCAGTAGTTTCTTTCTGCTTTGGTTTTTGCTGCCTCTCACCAAAGCCACTAGAGGACGACAGTGCTCCATCTTCTAGAAAGAATCAGCCAATCTCCCCAAAGGAGGAGCCCAGAAGGCTCCCTTCTCTGAACCTCAGGACTTCTAGGGTCACTGCCTCATGGTGGGTATGGGGAAAACATGGTCCCAAGGGGATGGAGCCCTCACCCAGCATCACATGGCTATCCTCTCTCCTGACCCCCTGCCCAGGCTACTCCACTGCCCTTGGCCCATTCTTCTGTCCCTTCTGGAGACTGGCCTGTGGGAGGAAGCCTGACCAGGAGCCGCCAGCCAGGGGAGTCGTGGGAACCTCTGGAGGAAGAGAGGCTGGTTGTAGCAGAAGGAAGATGTCTCTGGGGATCTTTGCCCCACCCATCATGCTGTCCACAGCCTCTGTGCTCACGCTGCACTCTGCTGTAGACCATGCTTGGGCTGATCCTCTCTGCCGGCCAACTGCTGTCCATGCTCCGAAGCCCAGGTCTTGGGTGACCTCCCCAGGGAAGCCTTCCCCAGGACTAGCGCCCCTGAGAACAACCCCGGCTGAAACAACCCCGGGGGCGGGGAGGGGTCTAGACAGCAAGGCTGGGCTGGGAGGGACAGCTCCAGACAGCCTTGGAACCACCTGTTGGGGAACAGGGGCTTGAGGGAGACCTGAATTGCTCAGAATAATGGAGAAGATTCCTGTTTTTGTGGGGATGGGGATAACACTGGAAAAGGCAAATCAGCTAGCACTGGAAGCTTGGACGTGGATGGGAAAAGCCAGAGACATCTCCCTGGGCACCTCCCTGCATTTCTTTCCTGTGGTGGCTTTGGGCATCTTCTCCCAGACCCCCGTCCCCAGACCCCCATCCCCATGCCTCCCTGGCAGGTTCCCCTAGGGGACGCCAAGGTTGGCGTGGGCCAGTGCCGAGGCTGCTGCGGGGATGACCAGGCTGTAGGCAGCTCTCCGCTCAGCTCAGCCGGGGGAAGCCTGGCCCTTCCCACGCCCCTCCTGGAATGCAGGGCTGCTCCGGGGAGTTGATCGAAAGTGTGACTTCCCCTCCGGAGTCTGAGGTCAGTCAGCCTCCCAGGCCCGGGCCAGCATTCTTGACAGGGAGCCAAAACAAGCAAGGGGCGAGGGGCCGGGGCCAGCTCCGAGGCCTGGGAGCCCCTGCCATCTGATCGTCCCTCGCTTTCATTCCTTGTGGGTAGGAGGTGTGCTAATGCTAGATATTCCACACTTGGGGGAGGGAGATGTTGAAATCAAGGTTCTACTATTTGGGAGACCTGTGCTGATCACCTGTAGATGCTGCTAGCCGTGTCACAGGCCCACTCCTTGAGGTAGTACGGGGCCTGGAGGGAGGCCCAGGGGACTGTGGGGTGACAGAGGTGACCCCTGGCC
Organism: Stenella coeruleoalba; assembly: GCF_951394435.1. NCBI lineage: Eukaryota > Metazoa > Chordata > Mammalia > Artiodactyla > Delphinidae > Stenella > Stenella coeruleoalba. Next base: position 147,720,035 of record NC_137148.1, on the reverse strand, counting down.
CAGCTGGGACAGGGAGGAGTGGGATGAATGGGGGAGGTGGTGTAGCAGGCCTGCAGTACTGGTAAAAACGCTAACCACCTACTGAGCACTTCCTAAGTGCCAGCCACTTCCTGACACGGAGCGTCCTCAGCAGTCCACCACGGGGCTGACACCCTCTCGCCTCAAAGATGCAGGAACTGAGACTCAGAGAGGGTCAGTAACTTGCCCCACAGCAGAGGCAGGCCTGGACCTCAGGCTTGTCTGTCTCCTGAGCCCGCGCTCTCATCCCCCTATGCTAGACTCCATCAGAGTGGATACCCTGCTGGGAACTGACAAGCCGGAATGCAGCCTCCTCTGGACCTGGGGAGTGAGTGGCCAGGTCACAGCCCCACCTAGAGGCAGGGAAGTGAGGTGCAGAGAGGGAGCCTCCCCATCGCAGCCACACAGACTTCGAGATGAACAGCACCCCAAGAAGGCACCTTGGGCAGACCAAGTGCCCCAGTTTGTTGGGGTCTGAGTGTGGATGTGAACTCTGGTCTGTCCGGCTGACTCCTGAGCAGTTCCTCCAGAGTCCTCAAAGGATGGCTGAAGCCTTTCCCTGGCATCGGGGAGAGGCAGGCGGGGAGTCTGAGGCTCTGAATTGCGAGAGGAAGGTTTAGACCTGGGCAGGTCATAGCCAGGAGGGGAGGGGGCTGAGGGAAGGGGACCAGCCTGCCCAAAGCACTCTGATGCAGCTGCCCCAGGGACTTCTGGAAGCTTCCCCTGGGTACATTTAACAGCCAAGGTTGGGGCTCTGTTCCCATAGCTGGATGCCTGGAAAGTTCATTTTCCACATCCCTGTGTGGGAGCCAAAACCAGCTTCCAAGAGCCAGGAGACTTGAGCCTGAAGGGAGAAGCAAAGATTCTCTGTCCCTGGAATTGGGCTAATAGACGTTATGTAAGTTGAGGACCTGGCTTGACAGCTTTTCTCTCCTTGCCCTTCTAGGTGCTGAGTCTGGTTCTCTCCCTTCCGCTTCTCTCCCCTTCCCTCCTCTCCCACCCTTCCTTTTCTTTCTTCTCTTTCCTTTTCCTCCCCCTCCCCCTCCCCCTCCCTACAGTTTACTCACAGAGAAGCCATGATGCTGTGGAAGGAGCCAGACGTGGTTCACAACCTGGGCTCCACAGCTCACGAGCTGTGTGATTCAGGCAGGTCATTGCCTTCTCTGAGCCTCTCTTCCCTTACCTGTAAAATGGGACAATAATACCTACCTGAATGGCTGTTTGTAGGATCAATGAAAACACAAGTGAATATGTTCCAGGCCCATTTGCCCTTGAAAAATCACTGGGTTTAGATTCTGGGAAATAATTACAAAAAGAAAGAGAAGAAATCCTTTTGTCTTTGAGAGGCCACGCACAGTGGGATAAAGTTACTTAATTTCTCTGAGTCTTGGTTTTCTCTCCATAAATGGGAGTAATGATGGGATCTACCTCAAAGAGCTGTCATGAGGATTCAATGGATGTCCTTAGCACATAGTAAGTGGTCATTAAATGATTTGTTTATTATTATTATTACTATTAAGGATTGTTTGTCCTGCGGGAAGCCAGGAAATGAGGGAAAGAGAAGTCTTTATATATATATTTTGGCAAAACTCCTCTGAGGCTAGCTGCCTCAGGGATGCTGAGGGTCAGGGCGTGGGCTTTGTACACTGAAGCTTTAGACAAGAATATGATGTGCCTGGGAGTATGGCCCAGGCATTGGTAAAAGCCTGAACATCCAGGAGAAAGAAGGATGCTTAAATTACATCACTAAATGATCAAGAGCTTTTATGCCTTGGATTTGATCTGTCCCAGCAGCCTCAGAACTACACTAGCCTGAACATGTCTGTTTTGGGGTCTGCCTTCCCGTTCCAGATTGGTTGATTCTTGAGGGTAAAGGCCATGTCATACCTGATCTTGTATCAGGTGTGGGTGTGTGACGGAGATGGATTCAGGGATTAAGCTTTTAGATTAAGTTCTGGGCAGACTCTGCCTCTGAGACCTAAGGGAAAGGGTGAAAATGTGCCTCTGAAAGATTTTGCCTCTTTACTCTGGAACAGGCACACCTGGGGTCTAACACTCCTTCTACCTTGGAGGGAGCCTGGTTTCCTCCCTGTAAAATGAGGAGACAAATATTGTGGTGAAGATTCATTGAGAGAATGTGTGAAAATCACGGTTTCTTCCGCTCGATAAATGCTGGTTCATTTCTCTTACCCTACTGTTTCCAAAATTCAATGTCACCTAGCTGGGCTGTTCTAACAAGCCAGGAGGAACAGCCCTGGGCAGGAACTTCTCTTCTTCCTTCCCCCCACTCCTGATACCACTGCAAGTGGTAGAGCCCAGAAATCTGGGCTCTAAAGCCTGGCCTGGAGGAAGCCCAACCAAACTGGTTAGCCTGGCCTGGTCTCCACTAGAAACTAGCAAGCCCTTATCTCCACCGTGACTAAATTTGGATCTCAAACGCAGACAGTCAGCCTGGGAATTCCTGCTGAATTCTAGCAAGGGCCAGCTGTGCCTGTCGGGTTTTGCAGAGCAGGGAGATCATTTTTCCAAATAAGAAGTTTAAATTAAAAGCAATAACTGGTCATTATAGAAAAATTGGAAAACATGGCAGAAAAAAAGTTACCAATAATGCCATCACCCAGACACAACCCCCATGGACATTTTGCTTCTATTCTGTTGGTCATTCCAATGCATGGTCAGGTTTTAAGGCTATTGGTTGTTGGTGGTGGTTTGTTTTGTTTGTTTGTTTGTTTTACATCCATCCAATCAAAGTGTATGTGCAGGGTTGTTTTTGAGTTGTTGTTGTTGCTTTTTAAATTTTTATTGGGGTATAGTTGATTTACAATGTTGTGTTAGTTTCAGGTATACAGGAAAGTGAGTCAGTTATACATATACATATATCTACTTTTTTTTTCTAAGATTCTTTTCCTGTGTAGGCCATTACAGAGTACTGAGTAGAGTTCCTTGTGCTATACAGCAGGTTATTATTAGTTATCTATTTTATATATAGTAGTGTGTATATATGTCAGTCCCAATCTCCCAGTTTATCCCTCCCCCCGCTCCCTCATCCCTTGGTAACCATAGGCTTGTTTTCTACATCTGTGACTCTACTTCTGTTTTGTAAATAAGTTCATTTGTAGCCCCGTTTTTTAGACTCCACATGTAAGTGCTATCATATGATATTTGTCTTTCTGTGTCTGACTTACTTCATTCAGTATGACAATCTCCAGGTCCATCCATGTTGCTGCAAATGGCATTATTTTGCTCTTTTTTATTGCTGAGTAATATTTCATTGTATATATGTACCACATCTTCTTTATCCAATTCTCTGTTGATGGACTTTTAGGTTGCTTCCATGTCCTGGCTATTATAAATAGTGCTGCAATGAACATTGGGGTGCATGTACTTTTTGAATTACGGTTTTCTCTGGGTATGTGCCCAGTAGTGGGATTGCTGGGTCACATGGTAGTTCTATTTTTAATTTTTTAAGGAACCTCCATATTGTTCTCCTTAGTGGCTGCACCAATTTACATTCCCACCAACAGTGTGGGAGGGTTCCCTTTTCTCAATACCCTCTCCAGCATTTATTGCTTTTAGATTTTTTGATGATGGCCATTCTGACCGGTGTGAGGTGATATCTTATTGTAGTTTTGATTTGCATTTCTCTAATAATTACTGATGTTGAGTATCTTTTCATGTGCTTTTTGGCCACCTGTATGTCTTCTTTGTAGAAATGTCTATTTAGATCTTCCCCCATTTTTTGATTGGGTTATTTGTTTTTTGTATGTGCAGTTTTATATCTTGATTTTCACAGTATATTTTAATGTAAACATGTTCCTGTGTTATAAACTCTTTGCTGAGTGCCAGATGCTGTGCCTAGCACATCACCCGCATGGTCTCAATAATGCTCACATCCATCCTAAAACCAGGAGCTCGTATTATTCTTGCTTTGCAGATGAGGAAACTGAGGCACAAAGACTTTAAGTGTCTGGCCCAATGTGGAGGTGAGCACCAGGCTGTCTGGTTTCACAGCCCATACTATTTCCCAGGGATATATCTGTATCATGTTTTATTCAACCTTTCTTAGACACCTGTTGTTCCTCCCTGCCCAGCTTTCCTTCAACATCGCTTCAATTTTCCCATGGGGTCTCTGATTCCCACCCCCCAACCCATAATTCAACAGGTGAGGCTATTGGGTGGAGGTGAGCGCATGTCCTGGGTCTGACCAATCAGAGCCCCGGATCTCCCCAGCTTCCATGATTGGCTAAGGAAGGGGCACGTGATCCAGTTTGGTCCACGCAGGGATTGCTCAAAGGCAGGATATAACCTGGACCTGCTGCCAGCTGTCTTGAGAACTTGTGTGGGAAGTGGGGACAAAAGAAGGCAGAGGCAGAGGGGGAAAGACCACATCCTCTTGCAGCTTTTCAGATTCCGGATCGAAATGCACCCGAAGTGAGTTCTTAGGTTTTGATACTGGACTTCTCAGTTACCTGAGCCTTTTAATTCTCCAAAGCCCGTTCAGTTGGGTTTCTGTCACTTGTAACCAAGAGCTCTTGGCAAGTACAGTTGGCCCTCCATATCCGCAGGTTCTGCATCTGTGGATTCAACCAGACTCAGATGGAAAATATTTGAAAAAAAATTCCAGAAAGTTCCAAAAAACAAAACTTGAATTTGCTGGGCTGGCAACTATTTACATAACATTTGCCTTGCATTAGGTATTCTAAGTATTCTAGAGATGATTTAAAGTATATGGGAGGATGTGCGTATGTTATATGCAAATACGACACCATCTTATATAAGGGATTTGGGCATCCGTGGATACTCCAAGGCAGGGTGGTCCTGGAGCCAATCCCCTGATGACAGAATGGTGGGGGACAACTATAAACCCTGGTTGTTGGTCATCAGGCTTGCTTCTAGTTTTTCATCATTATAAATAATGCTGCAATGAACATCTTTATATATAGAGCTTATCCTCAACAAGAATTATTTCCTGGGGATATTTTCTCAGGAGTTACTTGGCAAAAGGTTTGAATATTCTCAGGGTTCTATAGACATTTTGCAAATTGTCTCCTCAAGGCTGGCAATGATTTGTATCCCTCACCTCCACTCCCCAACTGTGTAGGCAACTGTGATTTTTAAAACTGAGTCCTGAAGAGACTTTCTTAACAAGCCAAAGTTGTATTTGTTTTTTTAAACAGGAAAATTATGTTAATATAAAACGGATAAAAACAGACAAAAATCAAAACACACAACACGCAAGAGCACAACACACAGGACCAGTGCAAACCCTTCCCCACCCATTCCCCCCAGGTTTTGAAACCTTTATTACAGATCTCCAAAGATTAGACTGTATTGGAGAGGTCACAGTATTGAATCAGAAAAAGAGACATTTTTAAAAAGGTCTGTACACAGGTAGTGGGGTGGGGCGGGGGACGTACACTTCTTCACTCCAACATCAAATACACAATGCAGAAGGGTTTCAGTGATGAGCACAGATTTCTAGAACACTACCACGTATGCTAGTCCCCGGCCCACTTTTTAAAGTTGCTTTCAAAAAGGATTAAAAGTGCACAGACACTTTCATAAGGCACAGACAAATTGTTGTACAAGTCATCTCACTAGGGACTTGAGAAAGACGGTGAGAAAATTAAATACCGAGAGATGCCGGGAGGACACGTGTTCCTGAGCCGGAGTCCTTCTGCCAGAACCGGGTCAGAGACGGGATTGAGCAGCGGAAGGTGACCGCCTCTCATTCGCCAAGAGTTTGCACAACCCTATTCTGGAACTGACTGGGGGTTCTCTGTCGACTTGGGGATTGATTGCCAGCCACCAGTCCCAAGGCCTGAAAGTAGCAGGTAGCTACCTCCCTGTGTCTCCCTGGCAAGACCTGAAGGCGATTATCGGTCGGTGGGGCTCTTGAGGGTTCTGCCCAAGGCCATTTCGGCAGCAACTCAGTGACTACGAGATGCCCGGCATTCCTAATTCAGAGAAGGCTTTCTGAAGTGTGCAGGGGGCTCTGGGTCTGGAAAGCAGTTGTGTACTCACTGATAGACCCCCGAGGCAACAGAATGGCCAGGAAAGCCTATGGACTCTGCCCCAAATGTCTCATAATGTCACTCCCTCTGACATCAGAGCTGGGGTCCTATCCTCTCAGCTCCGTCCTCCCAGCACCCCACGCCTGGTGGGCACTCAGCAAATGTCTGTTGAATGACTTTGCGTGCATGTATACGTGGTGTTTTACCAAACCCTGAAGACTCATAACCTGATTTCTGATTTACTCAGTAAATCTTTAATGAGTACCTACTAAGTGCTACCACAGGACCCAGCACTAGATGGGTCAAATACAAGTTTACAAATCTGCCCACCTCCTGCTCTGGACTGCGAGCTCCCTGCAGGCCTTGTCTTTAGACCCGGTTCCCATCCCTTTGTCCAGAACACAGGCCACGCTGACCAGTGGTTGTCGGATGACTGAAAAAGCATTGCTGTACTTAGGGGAGCAGCTGCCCTGGGTAGCTAAATCCCAGAAGACTCCCAGTTCTGAGAATGGGCTAGAAAAAGGAGCTTGTCTTGACTTGGAAACAGCTCAATTTCTCTGGCGGTTCAGAATGAACAGGCACCAGACCACGACAAAGGGGGTATCCTCTGGTCTTCCTGTCCTTGCGCTGGGGGCCCTACTTAGGGGGGTGGTGGTCATGAGGCCCAGGAAGGTGGTGGGACAAGTGTCTCCCCGAAGTTGCCCCTGATGGGCACCCCCACGTAACAGGAGGAGGCCCTTGGGTTGGACCCAAGCTCACACGTGGCTCAGCTCTGCCGGGAGAAGGTGGACAGTAGGCAGATAAGCCTGAAAGGAAGGACACTTGTGCTCCCAGGGTTCCAGGCGGCACAGGGGCCGCAGTCTGGGGCTGGAACCCTCACACAGGGGCGGGTGCCCAGCTCTCTCCAGGCGCTGCCCAGGTGAGCTTCAAGGAAGAAAACTCAAGCAGTCTCGAGCTTTCTGGGCTCAGGGCCAAGCAGCGGAGAGCGTGGGTTTTGGCATCACGCGCTCCTGGGTTTGAAGCCCAGTCCTGTCACCTCCTGCTTCACTTCCAGCACCTTAGTTCTCTTACCTGCCAACTGGGGATAATATCGTATTTCACTGATTCTAGGAGCACAGCTTCTCCACTTATGTCGGAGTAAAATGAATCGAATAGCTGTGGCATCTTACAGTTGAAATCGGCAGTGTTTTTCCCTTAGTGGTACATAGAATGGTGTGTTCTGTCATCAGTGGTGTCTTTGATACGACTCAATATGGTACTAAGACCTCCCTCACAGGACTGACATGGGGATGCACCTCTCCAGCCCAGTGCCGGGCACACAGTGATGCCAAATAAAGGAGAGGGGTTCCCTTCCCTCTTCCTCCTGCCCCCTCTCCAGACAGAACCTAGAGGGCGGTGTGGGCAGCTCCTCTGCAGCGCTGAAGAAATCAGTTTCGAGCATCAGGAAATGTCTGGTTTTTAGAAGATAAACACACCCTTAATTCCTCTTGGAAACAGGGAGGCTATTTATAGCAGCTGCAGAGCATGTTAAACAGGCCACCAGCTCCCTTCTTCCCAGGTAATAGGTCACCAGGCACATGGCCTGGTCCACCCTGGGTCCAGGCCCTCGATCCCTGGATTCCTGGCAGTGGTTGCACTGACCCTGGCTGGAACCCGAGGGGACGAGAGAGAGGAGCTGGCTCCCCCAGGCCGCCGAGACCACCGGGGCTTGCGACTATGGCTCAATCCAGTCAGTGGAGCTGCTGCCTGGAGAACCACGGTCCTGTGGGTGACTAGCCCTCTCACAGGGGGCCTGTGCGTGGCCTTGCCCACACCCAGCACGCGGGGGAAACAGAAGGCTCCAGCGGACCAACTTCAGCTGGGTGCCGCGCGCCGCCTAGGTTTGCAAACTCTTATCTTGGCAAATGCTGGGGTGCCAGTCACTCCCCTAAAGATTCTGCTGCAAAATTAAAACCTGGGCATGTTTCCCAAGTTCATAAGGGAAAAAGAACGAATCAGGGATCCTTGAAGGGGCAAGAGTAGGGCTTCTGAAGTTGAGATCAGGTCGGAATACCAGGCAGAGGAGAAGCAGATGGTCTAAGACCTGGAGCATCACAAGGGCACGGACTGACTGGCCTTATGGGCCTTGATCTGACGAGGGGGACCCCAGACACGCAACCAACACTTGTTACATGAAGGCAAAAACTCTGAATGTCCTCCCTTCCCCGCTTCCCTCAACAGAGGAACAGATTAGGAATTGGACTAAAAACAATACCTGCTCTTTGCAAGGTGTCTTGGGCCTTTTAAAACGTGCCAGTCCTGCCAATAGCTCTGGAGTGGGCAGGTACCAGGCTTCCTCTTGGACAGATCGGGAACTGAGAAACAGAGAGGCCCAGGGACCTCCCTAAAGGTACAGCACAAGACAGGGCAGAGGTGGGGCCCAGAAGGGAATTGCAGGCCTCCCAGCCCATCAGCTCAGGTGTGGTCCGGGAGTCTGCAGAGATGGGCCCAGGCAGGGGGGAGGGGGGAGGGGGGAGGGGGAGGGGGTTGGGGCAGGGCCAGGGTCCCAGGAAATGCCCAGCAAATAACCCTGGGGAGGGGGATAGTCCCAGTGTCAGCATTTTCAGCGAGTGTCTCAGTTCCTAGTTAACATCCTAATGATCAGTTAACATCTTCCGGTTGCAAAGCCCTGCTTCCTTCCCCTACTTGGCCAGCAGGTCATCCTGGTGATGCCCACAGCCGTTGGCAAATGCCAGGCCCCGTATTTCAGCAGGAAATGTGGAGAGCTTCGGAGTGACCCTTTCCAACCCCAGGTGGCTCACCGGCATCTAGGATTCTTCCCCCCGCCCCCCCCAGGAAAAGGGAACCTGTTGCTTGTCTTCTCCTTGGAGACGGTGAGGATGCTATAGACTAAAAGCAGGTAGGGATGGAGTCAGGGGTGGTGTGCTTGTAATCAGGCTGTCTGGGGCTGAAGGGTGACAAGGCTTCTGGAGAAGACACTGCCCAGAGCTCTGGCCCCAGCACCCAGTCAAAACTCCTCTCCAAGACTGAGTTAGAAACTGAAAAAGCAAATTGTTCTCTTATGTTCTCCGCCCAACTACTCCCCGAGGAGTTGCCGCTTCGGAGCTGTAAACAAGGAGCTATTTTTTCCTCGCCTTAGAAAATCTGAGTGTCCCTTTTCTATACCACCTGAGGGAGTTCTGTTTAGGTGCAGGCTTGGTACATTCAAAACCAGCTGACGTCACAGCCCTGGAAAGTGAACAACTTCTAGTCACGCTACCGTCTGGGCTCCGGATTGCACATTCCTTAGTGTTAAATAACCTCCTAGAGCCAGGACCCCTGGATAAATACCTACACGTTCTCTCTAGGTCATTCTCACACACTCGCCCTCTCTGGACTGTCTCCCTCCCCTCCCCCTCTCTCACACACACACTCAACCCAACGCCAGCAAAAGGCATTGCACAGAGGACGCCATTTCTCAGCTGAGAGGTCACCGGGGGACAGGGCAGTCTGCCAGGCAGTTCCTGAGCTCGCTCTTGGGACGGCCTTTTGGGGGCAAAGCACTTTCGAGCCAGAAGCAACCCTCACTTGGACTGAGACCCCCGGGGGCCTCGTGTCCACGACTGTCACGCCTTGCCCACCCCTGGAGAGTGGCAGGCAAGATAGCTGCTGCCCTTGGACTCCCCGGCGGCCATGGTGGTTGCCCGGCCCGGGGTGGGGGTGGGCTTCAGAAAGGTGACCTTGCTCTGGTCAAGGCCGTCGGCCGGGCCAGGCTACGGCCTGTAGATCTTAATGACGTCCTTGATGGGCCGCCGGCAGATGGGGCAGCAGGCCCGGGCCTGCCTCTTGAGCCGCAGGCCGCAGCCGTGGCACAGGCACATGTGTCCACACGTGTAGATGACTGTGTCCACCTCGCCATCGAAGCACACCGCGCACTCGCTGTTCTTGCTGCCCACCAGCTCCGGTGGGGAGAACACGGGGGACACTGGTGGGCTCAGTGGGGAGCTGGGGGCCGTCACTGCAGAAAGGGAGAACAGGCAGACCTTAATCCGTGGTTCTCAGGTGGGCTCTGCTGGGGCAATCCCAAGAAGGCAGGGCTTCTATGGCAGAATCCATGGGGGGACAACTTGGGGAGACACCAGTTTTGGTTATTCTCCTGGGTTTTGCCCCCTTTCCTACGCTCCTACCCCCAAGCATCAAGCACCATTATCAGCCTCTGGGATGCCACATCCAGATGTTTCTCCTCCCTATAGCCGAAGAAGGAAAGGATGCGGGGGAAAGGCAGCCACCTTGTTTAGCCCCAGGAAGGGCTGGTACAGCCACCAGGGCGAGCCCCTGTCTCCCTGCACCCTCCACTCCCCCTCCCTGAAGGTGTGCCCTTCCTTACCCAGGGATGATTCAGATGCCGAGGAGGACTGGTTGACACTGAAGGCCATGTCGGAATCGCTATCGTCCTGGGAGCCGCTGAGGGATCCTGACGGGGACGTGGTTGCTGGGCTGGACTGCAGGGTGCCTGAGACCAAAGAGACTCCATCAGGGGCAGTGGGAGGTGGGCTCTGCTCTGCTAGTCCCTGGCTCTCCACTGCTTTGCACCTTCACTTCCTCATGTATCTAATGGGAGGACAAGAGCTACCTCACAGGGTTCTGCTAAGAACGGATGGAATCGTTCATGTGTGATAGACATCTGGTCTCTGCCGCCTAGCCTCCATTCTTGTTTATTTCAGAAACAGCACTGGAATTTTGTTTGAGGCACTACTTCACCCTCACACACACGATCTAGGCCAGGCCAATAAGAACTTCCACCCTTGGTCTCAGTGGTGGTTCAAGCAAGGCCTGCAAGGCCAGATTCTGTGACTTTTACTAGAACTCCTAGGAAAGAAGGGGCCCGTTCCATGGGGACATGAGCCTGGTGCTGTAGGGCCTGCCTGAGAGTCAAGCCAACACAGAGGAAAGTACAGCTTTCAGGTGGAATCCTGATGACATCCTTTCAACACCTAGATCCAGCTGTTCCTGAATCCATCCAATATACTCTCAGACTTCTGAGGCATGTGTGTACCCCCCAAATTCCTTTTTTGCTTAGGGCACTGTGAGTGGGGTTTCGTTACTTGCAACTACAAGACTCCCAACTAGTGTTCAACATGGATGGGTCTTCTTCCCTGAACTCACTGTTGGTTCAGATAATGATGGGTTATCTCTGATGTGAAGAGACATGCCCCTTCCCTTACCCTGCTTGAGGATGGATGGACAGATTACAGAACCAGGGTTGCTGTCAGATGGGGATCAGGAGGGCAAGTCCCTGGCCTCTAAAAGCAGTCACTTCCTTTCTAGCTTCTCCTGCCTTCTCTTCCTGACCACTCAAAGGCTCATCGTGGTTCTTCTGGAGGTGCTGGGGAGGGGGAGAGAATGACTCTAGGCTTAGTTCTTGCAAAGTCCCAGTGGGAACTTGGGCAACTCATCTCAGGCTGAAATGATGACTATTGTCTGACGGTCCCTTAAAAAAAAAAACAACCCAAACCAACCAAATTACAACCACCACTACCCTGTTCCTCCTCTGTCCTCAGTCAAACAGCAACAGTCACTGTCGTTACTATTGCTACTTATTAAACATGCTGCATGTGGCAGGCACCTGCTTAAAAGCATTATAGGCACCTCATCATTTCATCCTCGCAACAACCCCACGATGCACGTCATCACTCCCTTTCTACACTGAAGGGAACTGAGGCTCAGGGATTCTCTGATTTGCCCAGCATCTTCATGGCTGACCAGCCACGTGACTGGGAGTTATTTAATCTCCCTGTGCTTCAATTTTCAGGAGGATAAAACTGAATGAGGTGACATATGAAATGTTCATCGTTTCTGTTATCGTTTGGACTTTACTTCTTGAAACACGAAAATGGAGCTGTGCTCTCTGGGAACCATCCCTGATCACCGGCCCCGCTCCACCAAGCTGGCAAGAAGAGAAGCCCCTCTGCTGTAGCAAACACCACACCGTGCAAATCTCCATTTGGGTGTCTGTGAGGACGTGAGGGCGCTCCGTGGTCTGTGTCCTCTCCTCTGCCGTGCCCCATCCCACGAGCTCAGGGCCTGGCCCACAGCTGGAGGAGGGTGCTGCGTGTCTATTTGTGGCATGAATGAAGGCAAGACTCAATCTCAAAACGGGATGGTTCAAGCCTGCGTTCCACTTTCTGTGGACGGTGTTATTCTCATTTTCCTCTTTTAAATGTAGTTGTATTTTCTTTTTCTCCTACACTTAATATACATTACATATGTAAAAATATTTATAATAAATCATAATAATGGAAATAAAAATTGCACCGACAATTTCCCTGTCAGGCTCTGACACCAGCGGGTACTTGGGTTGGTGTGGACAAAGTGTAGTCCAGGGAGCTGCGACAAAGGCATCCCCGGGGCACTGGTTAGAAATGCATTTTCTCAGGACCCACCTCCACTGAATGGGAAACTCTAGGTGGAGGCCAGGTGGTTCTGATGCGTGCTCAAGTTTAGGGGACCACCGGCTGGGCTTCAGCAGTGGCTCCGGCTACCTATCCAGTGGTGCCAGGATTCCCGAGGTGAGCCCCGCAAAAGCGCGGTCGGGGGACTCACCGAGGAGGCGCAGCTGGCCTGCGGCGCCGCCGCTCACGGCGAAGAAGGCCCAGAGCGCCTGCGTGGTGTCGACGCACAGCAGGCGGTCGCGCGGGCGCCCATTGACGCCCAGGAGCACGTCGCCGCCGGGCCGCAGAGTGAAGCTGAGCGCGTCGCCTCCGCTTGGTACGGGCCCGGCGCGCGCCACCACCCAGTACTCTTTGCGGTCGAGCAGCGCGTAGGGGTCGGTGGGCAGCTCGGCGGCCCGGAGCCCGCCCGGGTCGCATGACGTGATGCCGAAGGCCAGCGCACCGGGCGCCGCCAGCCCCGGGCGGCCCACCTCCACGAAGAGGCTCTCGCCGGGCCGCAGCGGGCGCTCGGAGAAGACAAGCGTGCGACCGCCGTCGGGCCGCGGCGCGCAGGCCACCTTGCGGTCGAGCGACAGGCTCACGTCGGGCCCGCGCGTCGCGTGGAAGCGCAGGTCGGCTTCTAGCAGCGCCGGCGACGACGAGGGCCGCGGGCGTTCGCGGGGCCCGCACGGGATGGCGGCGGCCGCGTGGTCGGCGAGCGGCGGGCCCGGGGCGCGGCCCAGCGCCAGGTGGCCCAGCTTGGCCACCACCTGGTTGTTCTCCAGCTCGTTGTTGTCGAAGTTAGCCGCGTCGTGGCTGCTGGGCGGCAGGCAGGCGCTGAAGCGGGCCTGGCCGAGGCGCGCGGGCGTCAGCGTGTCGGCGAACCCGCTCTCTGCGCGGGGAGGGCAGAAGAAGGGCAGTGAGGGCGCAGCCGGCCAGGAGCCCCCGCCTTGCCCTCCCCACGCCTCCACCCCCACCTGAGCCCTCCCTTTCTTTTTCTGATTCCTTCGTGAGGTTATTTAAGATCCTCAGGTGCACAGAATTGGATTAAGCATCATCCCGAGTGCACTTGACTATTCTTATCTTTGGGACGGGCAGATGAGGCCCTTCCTCCCTTTTTCCTCCCTCCTTCTCGTACTCCCATCCCTCCATCCTTTCCTTTCCCTCTTTTCTGTCTTCTCGTCTCCCTTTTTTTCTTTCCCCCTTCTTCCTTCCTCCCACCCCCCTCAGAGGTTTTCATACTTTTGAAGATTTTTTTTTCTTTTAATTGGTGTTAGTTTCTGCTTCATAATGAAGTGAATCAGCTACACATACACATATTTAAAGGGCATTTAAAAATCATTATTGTCTGCTTCCCCAACCAGAACATAAGCTTCAAGGGAAAGAGCAAACCCTTGGGTTTGTGGCCTTACTGTGTGACAGGTTATTTTAAGCTCCTTTTCACAGGTTCTCATTTAGTCCTCATACAACCTGTGAGGTGTGTACTGTTATCACCCACCATTTGGTAAAGAAGGGAGCTGAGGCACAAAGGGGCTAGGGAGCACGACCAAGGTTGCACAGCAATTAAGTGGCAAAGTCAGGACTCGAACCCGGGGCTGTCTGGTTCCATGCTGCTTCTGAAAGAAGGCGGGGCATGGGCCTGTTCTCACTGCTGTGTCTGCAGCAGGGAGCACAGTGCCTGGGTGCTACCCCACCTTTGAATGTGTAAGGTTTCTGCAAGAAATGGCCTCATTGTATAGGACAGGAAACTAAGGGGGCGTGTTTTAAAAGTCACAGTCATGAAAATATTTTTGAACAATTTTTAGTAACATGAAAAAATGCTCTTGATCTATATTAAGTAAAAAAGCAAATAAAAATAGTGTTTGTCGTCCAGCTCTTCATACTTTGGTATCAACAGATTACTTGTTGACTGTCCCTATCTAGAATGTGAGTCCCTGGAGGGCCGTGTCTGTGACAGTCTGTTCACCACCAAGTTTCAGGGCTTAGCAGAGTGCCTGGCAGATAGCCTTCATTATTATGTAGCTTACTGGATGAATAAATGAATGAGGTCTCTAGCAGAGACTGACTGCCTCTCTGAATAACAAAGATATCAGGGAAAGAAAGTATTTTGAAGTTGTTTTTGTGATCAAAATTTTCTTGTTAACCAAAGCAAGCAAAGGAAGCAAGAAAAAGTGTTACTCAGACTTTTTAAACCAAACCACTCTAGCTAAGATTTTGTTACCATTCTGTAATTTATGTCATGGGGAAAAAAATATTTCTTCCTCTTTAGTTTTCCAAATATAAAATTAAATCATAATAACAAACATGGTTTTGCAAAAAACATGCCCTAACCCCTGGTGAGAGCCTCATATGTTACTCCCCACCCCTGCTCCACACAGGGCAGTTTGCAAACTGGCCATCCAAGTTCTGATGCTGGCTCACAGACCTGTCTGGTTGGCCTACTGGTGTTTGGTTTTTTTTTTTCTCTTTTTTAACTTTTTATTTAAAAAAAACCAAACATACAAATAGTATAATGAATGCTGTTTACCCAGATTCAACAATTACCATTCATGGCCAATCTTGTTTCACTGATGCCCCCATCAGTTCTCCCTCCTATATTATTTTGAAGCAAATCCTAGACATGCCATTTTATCTCAAAAAATTTCAGTATGTCTCTCTAAAATTTAAAGACTTCTTTATTGTGTGTGAGAATATGCTTTGTTCCCAGTTTCTTTGAATGAAGGTCCAAATAAAGCCCACTCATTGTCACTGGCCTCTTTTAAGCTATGGTTGCCTCTTCTTTTTTCCCCTTCCAGGGGTTTGTTGAATAAATCACCCCTTGGTCTTTCAAAATATTTTTTGAACTAGTGGCCAGTATTTAAGAGTCAGGAGATTCACTTTACACTGGATTTATAGCCTCTCTTGGAAAATCAGGTCTAGTGACACAGGACCTGAATTCTCGCCTGTCATCGATGGGTTACAGCTTGCCCTTTTGCTGAGGTGGTTTGCTCTCCTTCCCCATGGCCCTGAGCTGGCCCCTTCACCCATCTCAACTACTTGCTTGGGATCTGTGGACATTTGAGTTTGTCTTGCGTTAGTGGATGCTTCCCCATAACCTGAGGGAAGAAGCAGGATTTCAGTTTGGTCCTTTTAAAAAGTATGTATGTGTGCATGTGTCTGTATGTATCTGTCTATAATACTATATGTGCATAGGAAATCAAGTTCTAGAGAGACATACAACAAAATGTTAATGGTCATTATCTCTCAGGTGGGTGAGGTTATGAGGGATTTTCTTCAGATTTTTCTGTATTTTCCAACTTTTCTACAGTAAACATAGACACTGCAAAGTTTTATCATCAAAAACCCCAATATTTTGAAAAATCAAGTTTTCAATTAATATGTAACAATGGGGGGAAAATGCCCGTGATATAATATTAAATGAACAGCTGAGGATACAAAACCGAATATATGATTTGATTCGAATTATGTGGGAAATGTATGCATGGGATACAGAGGAAAGATATAGGAAGGAAATACATAGAAATTTGAGGGCGGTTATCTCTGGGTGGAAATTTCCTTCTTTATGGTTTTCAGATTTTCTCATTTTTCGCTAATGAACATGCACTGATTTTGTAATCAGAAAAAAAACATGAATAAAAGTAGACTAAAACAAGCGCTTTTTTTGAAAAGGCATTTTAGACAAGTGGGTGTTTCTGGGAGCCTCTTGGCGTAATGCATTTTCCCAGGGCTCGCTGCCCTACCACAGTCATCCTGTGAGGCCAAGCCTAAAGGCATTAGCCATGGCTTGCTGTGGGCCTCTGCTCTTGCCAACATACTCTGCTTCTGTCCCCCACCCCCAAAGCTCTTCCTCCTGGCCCCTAACAGCTCCACGTAAGAGCCTGTCCTTCAGTATAGCATCCTAATTGAGAGCATGGCTTGGAGATGGGTACACTTAGGTTCGAGTCTTGGCCTCAGCCCTTCTTGGCTATGTGACTTTAGGTAAGTCACTTTACCTCTTGAAGTCTCAGCTTCCTCAGCTTAAATATCATATATTAACGCATATATGTGGAACCTAGAAAAATGGTACAGATGAACCGGTTTGCAGGGCAGAAATTGAGACACAGCTGTAGAGAACAAACGTATGGACACCAAGAGGGGGAAGGGGTGGGGGCGGGGGCGGTGGTGGTGGTGTGATGAATTGGGAGATTGGGATTGACATGTATACACTAATATGTATAAAATAGATAACTAATAACCTGCTGTATAAAAAAATAAAATAAAATTTTTTAAGAAAATGGAATCATGATGATACCTGCCCCCCACACTCCCACCCATGTTGTTATAGAGATTAAATTAGATGCTTTTATAAAGAGTCTAGCACAGGGGTCTCAACCCCCGGGCCACGGACCCGCTATCAGTCCCCATGGCCTGTTAGGAACCAGGCCGCACAGCAGGAGGTGAGCAGAGGGCAAGCGAGCGAAGCTTCCTCTGTATTTACAGCCGCTCCCCATCGCTCACATTACCGCCTGAGCTCTGCCTCCCGTCAGATCAGCGGCGGCATTAGATTCTCATAGGAGCGCGAACCCTACTCTGAACTGCACACGCGAGGGATTTAGGTTGCACACTCCTTGTGAGAATCTAATGCCTGATGATCTGAGGTGGAGCCAAGGCGGTGATGCAAGTGCTGGGGAGCGGCTGCAAATACACATTATCATTAGCAGAGAGGTTTGACTGCACAGAGACCATAATCAATCAATGCACTTGAATCATCCGGAAACCATCCCCCCCCCACCCGGTCCGTGGAAAAATTGTCTTCCACGAAACCAGTCCCTGGTGTCAAAAAGGTTGGGGACCGGTGGTCTAGCACAGAGCATGGCACAAAGTGCTCAAAACATGGTAATTATCGTTATTCCTTAAACATCTATTAACAAAATGTATAGAGCACTTGCCATGTGCCAAGCACTGTGCTGGGCACTGGCTGAAGAGGAGAACAAGCAGGCATGGCCTCTGGGTCCATGGAGCTCTCATTGCCGTGGGAGAGACAGATTTTAATGAAGCAACTGACAGAAAACTAACTCTTCTTCCAGACTGTGATGACTGCCACCAAGAGCTGCCGTCTCACGATGCTCTGAAAGACGGGCACATTCCAGTGGGGAACTCAGACTCTGAGAGGCAAGGTGAGTTACTCCAAGTCACACAGCCAGGAAGTGATAGAACTGGGATTCTCTGTGTGTGTCAAAGGGGGACTTGGTCAGAAGTGGGGCCTGAGAGTGGGTCAGAACAGCCCAGTCTCTGATCACGGAGCTATGACACGAAGGCTGAGGGAGTGGTGGCTGGGAGGTGGAGAGTAAGCATTTCAGGCAGAGGGAACAGCATGTGTGAAGTCTCTGAGGCGGTGAAAGCTTGGTATGTTTTTGAGGCTGGTGTTACAGAGTATGTGACAGCACTTAACCTGGGACCTGGCACACAGCAGCCCCTTGGAAAAGCTTGGGTCTCCTTCCTTTATATAAGGAGCTTCGTCCCTATCAGGCATTGTCCCTGATTGAGACAGGCCCAAGATAGCAGAGTGCTGGCCTAGGCCCGACCCTTCAGAATCTACCTCTCAAAGCTTCTCTATGGAGAATCAGCCAGCTGGCTACAGGCAGAAATCCAGCCACATCAAGAGGCCATCAAGGAAGCTTATCAGAACTTCCTGGCTCTCACCTGCGACCCGTCTCCAAATGCACTCCCTGGACCTGATGAAAGTATACACAACCATTTACTTGCGCGCCTACCAGAAGCACCTCCGTGCACTCATTACCTTTATCAATCCTGACCACTATGCCACGCGGCTCTGCAAAATGGGCACATTTCACAGTGGGAAAACACCGAAGCGTTGAGAGATGAAGTGAGTTATTCAAGGTCACACAGCCAGCGGTGACGGAAATGGGATTCCATCTCAGGCTACGCAGCTCCAAAGCCGGGCTCCTTATGACAAGCAACGCTGCCTCCAAAATCCAGCTGTCCTTGTTCAACTCTTACAGCTGCCCAGCATGAGGACCCAGCCTCAGGCCAAGCGGAGTTGTGGTCCCCAGGGACCTAATATCTCTGAGAGGAAGGGTCCAACAAGTACCCCCCTCCACCCCCCCACGATCACCCACCAAGCACCATCATGCAGCAGCAGTCCGAGGCCAGGCGCGCGGAGGCTGGAATGGCTGGGATGGGTGCCCTGACCTCCCACTCTCCCTGGGCCACCTCCAGGGCCTGCCTCTGGCCTGGGATGGAGCTCAGTTCTTCCCTTTCTTTCTCTTCCCTGGCTCTCTCAGGTCCACTATGTCTGGGCCTGGAGGTAAAGCAGAATTTATGCCCCAAGAGAAACCATCTGTGTGTGAAGATGACAATGAAGACTGGAAGAACTGGAGACAGAGGGGACCCTCCATCAGTCACTTCGGTGTCTCAGAAGGACTGCTTTGGGCCGTGTCCTGGAGGCAGAAGTGACAGGACACGCTGACGGAATGATTGCCGGGGGAGGAAAAGAGGAGTCCAGCATGACCCCGGAGGTTCCGGCTGAGGCACCACGTGGGTGGTACCATCCACAGACAACAGGGATGACTGTGTGAACGTGCTCCACGTGGGAAGCCTCTCGGACGCCAGAAGGAGATGTGAGTAGGCGGAGGGAACTCTGGAGTTCAGGGGAGGTGTCAGGGCTGGGAATATGGATTCGGGAGCCAACAGCTTAGAGATGGGACTCAAGGCCCAGCGACAGGCTCATATCATCTGGAGAAAGAGTAGATGAGAGAAATGGCCTTGCCTCATTTGCTTGTTAAATTCTACAGTTGTTTAGGCACTTTTCTACGTGCATGTTGTAGTATATGATTTAAAAGTAAGAAGGAGGGCTTCCCTGGTGGCGCAGTGGTTAAGAATCCACCTGCCAATGCAGGGAACATGGATTCGAGCCCTGGTCTGGGAAGATCCCACATGCCCCGGAGCAACGAAGCCCGTGTGCCACAACTACTGAGCCTGTGCTCTAGAGCCCGTGAGCCACAACTACTGAGCCCACGTGCCACAACTACTGAAGCCTGCGTTCCTAGAGCCCGTGCTCTGCCGCAAGAGAAGCCACCCAATGAGAAGCCCGCGCACCGCAACAAAGAGTAGCCCCCGCTCGCCGCAACTAGAGAAAGCTGGTGCGCAGCAACGAAGACCCAACACAGCCAAAAATAAATAAATAAAATAAATAATTTTTTTAAAAAATAATTTAAAAAATATTTAAAAAAAAGTTCACTGGGTTGAGCTGAAGAGGGAAATGGGAGGGGGTGGTATAGACATCACTTTTGAGAAAGTTTCTCTCTGAAGGAGAGCAGAGAAATGGTAGTAGCCTGTGGAAGAGATTGTCAAGGGCAGTTTCTTTTAAAGATGGGAGCTACCAGAACACTTGTGTGTGCTCATGGGGATGATTCTGTGGAGAGGGAAAGACAGGCTGGAGAAAGGGACAAATGACAGGAGAATGCCCCTGAACAGGCAGAGGGGACAGGAGCAGAGCTCCTTCTACCATGGCCACAAGAGGGCAGGCAGAAAGGCAGGGGTGTTGGGATTGAGAAGAGAAGGTGAGGATGTTGGGCACTGAGCCCGGGCTTTTCCAGATGCCTCCCTGCTGCCAATCAGAGAAGACTGGACCAGGGCAGACAGACCTCAGCTGGTCCCTGGCCAGTGCGGTTTGTGACCTCAGCTTCCTTCTGCAATTTGGGGAGTTTCACACCTGCCTCACAGGCCCATGGGGAGGACGAATGGCAGCGCTGTGGAAGGAATAACCACGGGCCTGGTGTCATGCCCGGCACAGAGTGGGCCTTTAGGGGCCCCTAGTAGGACGTGGCCACAGACTGGAGCTCTCACTCCTGACTGGGAAAGGATAAGCCTTCGGGGTACCCTACCAGGCAAATGCCTTACTGTGGGGCTGGGAGCTGGGCGCTGATCTGGGCTGTTTGTAAAGAAAACATTAACTGCAAAAGCCGATTACCCTCTGCTGCTCCCCAGTGGGGCTCCGGATGAAGCCAGCTGAAGCTGCTCCTCCCTGCCTGATGTGGGCGCTCACAGGTCCCAGGCCAAGGCACCTCTCGGGTCCTGGACCAAAGCCCCTTGCCCACCACAGCCACTGATCAGCTGGGTGACCTCAGGCAAATCCCTGCCCCTCTCTGGGCCTCTGTTTCCTTATCTGCAGCATGGAGAGATGCACTCAGACCTGCAGGCTCTGCTTTCGATCTACAACTTCAAGTCTTTATCAAGCAGTTTGTTCATAACACTGGTGAACAGATACTGACTCTAGAACCACCAGCTGTTAGGTGACCCTGGCCAAGTTATCCATCCATGCTGGATCTGCCGATGGGGATGACAGGGTTCTTGTGAGGACCAGAAGACATCACCCAGGTACAGCCCTCAGCGTGGTGTCTGACACAGAGTAGGTCCAATAAATTAACGAAAGGGCTCAAGGCTTTCAAGGGGGGTTAATGACTCCCTTATGAGGCCTTTGGAGAGCCACTGTTGCTGGCTATCAGGCACCCAATCCCTGCTTCTTCTGGTCTCAGCACCCAGCTATTCTTTCGAGGGAACTCCCCCTGCCCCATTTCCACTCATTGCCTTGAGGAGGGAGTCTTAACTTGGCCAGTCACTCTATCCCATCCCTCTAGCCATGGAGATCAACGAGGTTAGATCTTGAGATTTTAGCTAGACCTTGTGGGAAAGCAGCTCTCCTGCTAGTTCGTGGGACATGGGACTGGAGCTGCTGGTGGCCTTGCCCCCAACCCAGAGGGACAGCCTGGTGGAGGATGACACCAACAAAGACTACAGCTGAGCAAGAAATAAAGGCCGGCCAATATTCTGGGTGCTATTTCTTGGGCCTCTGCATCAAGCCAGTCTAACAGGGAGCTGTTCCCTGGAATTTTCAGTCACAGAAGACATTAATTCCCACGTACCCCCCACCCTTTTTTTTTTTTTTTGCTTGAGTGAGATTGAACTGGTTTCTGTCACTTGCAACCAAAGGTTTCTGACAGCATAGCCTGCAATGCCATGGCCTTGGGCTGGCATTCCATGTTCAATCTGACCAGCCTTCTACTGCTCGACAGAGGAAGGATAATGAGGCCACGACACTGACCACTAGTGAGCTGCCTGGAAGAGGGACAGGGCTGCCTCAGGACAGCATGGGGCCTGCATTCCAGAGCTCTGGGAAAGGGCTTCCTTGGAGAAAAAGGAGCCAGGAGAGGTGTGCATGACCCAGCTGAACCTTCTTCTCCTGGGTCCAAGAACTACTAAAATCAGCAGAAAGTAACTTGG
Organism: Stenella coeruleoalba; assembly: GCF_951394435.1. Lineage (NCBI taxonomy): Eukaryota > Metazoa > Chordata > Mammalia > Artiodactyla > Delphinidae > Stenella > Stenella coeruleoalba. The sequence goes on along the minus strand of NC_137148.1, from coordinate 147,698,311 downwards.
AGCATCCAGAGAAATCAAGGCTCTCAGGATGGACCACTCCAGGCCCCAGTAAGCCCATCCTGGTCGATGCCCCTGAGAACAGTAAACTAGCAGCCACAGGGCAGCCCTGTGGGAGAATGTATCAAGCAATGCAGTTTGCATGGGGGCAACCCAGGTGTCCATCAAAGCAGGAAGCCATTAGAGAACAAGGAAGCAGAGAGACAGATACGGATAAATCTTAAAATGGGGCAAGTGAAAAAAGAAAACTAGAATAAGATCCTTAGCACAATACCATCTACCTATGCATACAAAACAGCTCTACATTTTTTTTTTTTTTTTTTTTTTTTGTGGTACGCGGGCCTCTCACTGTTGTGGCCTCTCCCGTTGCGGAGCACAGGCTCCGGACGTGCAGGCTCAGCGGCCATGGCTCACGGGCCCAGCCGCTCCGTGGCATGTGGGATCTTCCCGGACCGGGGCACGCACCCACGTCCCCTGCATCGGCAGGCGGACTCTCAACCACTGCGCCACCAGGGAAGCCCTCTACATATTTTTAAAAGATACACACACCCAAGGGCTGCCAAACATCAGAGTGACGCTTATCTGGGCAGGGAAAGGCGCGAATGGGAGCGGGGATCGGAGATGAAGCAGAAGAGTCAAAACAAGAGAAGGGGCTTGTGTGATGATACCATGCCCTGAACTGAGAGGTCTGAAGAGCTCAGCCTGGTACCAGGCAGGGAGGAGGGACAGGCACCCATGCAAAGAGGATCATTGTGATCACAATCCGGGCTGCACCCTGGGATCACCCGAGGAGCCTTTAAGAAATCTGAATGCCTGGGAGCCACAACCCCCCCCACCACCACCTCCCTGAGGTTCTGATCTAATCGGTCTGGGTGCAACCCGGGAAGTGGGGTTTTCAGAGCCCCCCAGGTGACCTCAATGTACAGCCAAGGCTGAGAACCACTGAACTAAAGGTTCTAATCCTGGCTCTGCCACTCACAAGCAAGTCACTTCCCTTCTCCAAGCCCTGGATTCTTTATCTAAAAGGGGCTAAGTCGTCCTATCTTGAGGAAAGACTGAATGTCACAAGAGGGGGCACCTGAGGGTCTGGCCACAGAGAAGCAGCGCTCTCTGCTGCAGCTGGACCCCCCTGCAGGAGGAATGCTGGGCTGAAAGCACAGTTTCATCAGGTAAGAGAAATAGGCAAGGCCTACGAAGCTCTTTTTGTTTCTGAGACTTAATTTTGGCTGAAGTTCCAGGGCAAATACAGTGCACCCCTGTCCCACCAGATGGGGAGGACACTTCCCAGATGAGGGTTGCCAGATAAAATATAGGATGCCATGTTACATTTGAATTTCAGATAAACAACAAATTCTTCTCTACCCAAGATTCTGTAATAACCTATATGGGAAAAGAATCTGAAAAAGAATGGATATATGTATAAATGAATCACTTTGCCTTATGCCTGAAACTAACACAACATTGTAAATCAACTATACTCCAATAAAAAATCAAAATTAAAAAAAGAAAACAAATTCTTTTATAACGATGTCACAACTATTGCATGGGGTATACTTGTACTAAAGAGATTATTCATCATTTTTCTGAAATTCAAATGTAACCGGGCATCCTAAACTTGACAACCTTCCCCAGATGCTGCTTTAGCTTGGTGTTGAGGGTCTATCCAGTGTGGTCTGAGAGAGGGGAGGGAGGGATGAGGGGTCCCTATTCTGAAGTTTCACAGCTGAGACCCTCTGAGGGAACTATGTTACCCCCTTGTTCCTACTGAGGAAAAGGAAGCCAGAGGAATTTGCATGACACTAACATCAGTTGCTTTTTATTTATCCACTTGGTACTGTGGACACCACCCTCAGAAGCCCAGTTCTTCCAGCAACTGGGAGGGAGGGACCCCCTTTATGGTGGGATTTCTTTGGTTCTCATGTTGTGCCGGCAACAGCAGAGTATCTATTACCCAGGCTCAAACCGTACAAAATCATGACCGTTTCGCTTTCTTCTTATTTTTATTATAACTTTTTTTTTCTGATTATAAATCATTGTTGATAACTTGGGGGAAAAAAAAGAAGAAGAAAAACACCCATATCCCCTTTACCCCGATGCAATCAATGTCAATTTCCTCTTTCCCTGGGAAGGAAACATTTATTGAGTCTTGATCACATGTCAGTAACCTCTCCATTATCTCATATAACCTTTAGAAAGAAAAAGAACTTTATTGCCCTTTCTGATTATAAAAGGTTTTTTACATATATATTAAAAAAGATAACTCATAGAGGTAATAAAGAAAGAAGTGGAATTCACCTATGATCCCATCACGGAGAGATAGCATTCCTTCTAATCTCATTTCCCCATCTGCCTGTAATTGTGAACATTGCCCCGTGGCACCTGTGCTAGCTGCTCCCTGTCAACCAGCTCACTGCAGGCACTACTGGCAGATAAGGAAACTGAGGCTCGTGCCTGCCACCTGCCACTGATGTTCCAGTGGGCCCTCTCCTTCCCTCCAAGGGGCGTGGGATGCTGCAGGGGCTCAATAAAGGCTTGTTAAATGAACAAATGAACAGGGGCAAGAGTCCGTGACTCCTCACAGGCTTGTTCAGTCTCATGAAGTCATCAGAGGCTGCTTCCGATTTGTATTTTTTTTAAATCCTAATCTACTTGCACTGATTATGGAGATGCTGTGATTTCTCGGCTGTTACCCTGAGACATGGGCTATCTGAGGGGACAGGTGAATGAGGCCTGATTGTTTTCCTGCTCTATAGGAATAAACAGCTCCAAAAAAGAGTGACAGGAGATCTAGAGGAGATTTTAGAAACCTACATTTCCTGCAGGTGAAATACCAAAATCTTCCATGGAAAAGAGTGTGGGGCAACACAGTTAAAATGCCCAAGTAAGGCCCCAGCTTGGAGGGTGGGTAGCTCTTCATAATCTGGTCTGCCTAAGCCTGGATTTCAGACATGTGCTTCAGCTCCCATGCAAACGGGCAGAGATTCTTGCTTCTTAGCTGTTATTTCTTGAGCGCCTTCTATGTGCCAGGTGCTGTGCTGCATCCCTTTCATACACCGTCTCATGTTCCCCTGCCCAACAATCCCACGAGGTGGGTGCTATCGCGAACTCAATTTACAGATGAAGAAACTGAGGCACAGAGAGGGTTCGGTCCCCTGGCTAAGCCCACACAGCTGGCAAGTGGAGAGCCAGGTGTGGAGTAGAGATCCGTGTGACTCCCAACCCTCTGCTCCTAACTGCTCAGAAATTCTGCTGCCTTCCTTCTCCTGGAGAGTTGGGGAGCCTGAACGTATACATCTCCCCTCCCTGCCCAATGGTGGTGTGGGTGGTGGTAGGCAAGGAGCCCGGGGCCAGAGTTTTCCCTCCAGATGCAGGGCTGAAAGACCAGAAACAGCCCAGACATTCAGATATACAAACTGTGGTGCATCCGTATCACGGAATACTACTGGACAATAAAAAAGGAACAAACTTCTGATACACCATCAACAGGGATGAATCTCCAAGACCTTGTGCTGAGATTAAGAAGCCAGAAACAAAAGCATATACTGTATGATTCCATTCACGTAACGTTCAGGAAGAGGCACAATAATCTATAGTGAAAAATCGGAAGAGCGGCTGCCCCGGGAGAGAGGGGGCTGCCTCAGAAGGGGCAGGCAGGAACCTTCTTGGCTTATGGACAGGTGTATAAATCTGTCAAAACTCAAACTTTAGATCTGTGCATTCACTGCAGGTAAATGATATATAGGGCTGTGTCCCCTGAGAAACTTGCTCTCCTTTTGCTCCCCCAGAAATGGAGGCTGGGTTGGCTCAGGTGCCACCTGTGACTTCAAGAGCTAAGGTCGCAAACAGAAAGCAGGTCCATGGTTGCCAGGCACTGGGGGGAGGGGAGGATGGGGAGTGGCAGCCCAATGGGTATGGATTTCCCTTTGAAGTGATGAAAATGTCTTGGAACTAAATACAGGTGATGGTTGCCAACTGAATGCCACCGAACTGTACACTTTAAAATGGTACTTTTTTGTCATGTGACTTTTTTTTTTTTTTTTTTTTTAAGCGGTACGCGGGCCTCTCAGTGCTGTGGCCTCTCCCGTTGCGGAGCACAGGCTCCGGACGCGTAGGCTCAGCGACCATGGCTCACAGGCCCAGCCGCTCCGCGGCACGTGGGATCCTCCCGGACCGGGGCACGAACCTGCGTCCCCTGCATCGGCAGGCGGACTCTCAACCACTGCGTCACCAGGGAAACCCTGTCATGTGACTTTTACCTAATTTTTAAAAAAGTTTAAAGAGAGAGAGAGAGAAATAAGGTCTTAAGAGCAGCAGACTTGTAGCCCCATGAGTTCTCACCACCTCCTCTGTTACAGCCAGAGCCACACTTGCCTGCCTGCTTCCCCAGTGGACCTTGAGCTCCTTAACCGTGGGCCTTGATTCGATACATATTGCCGACTGCCTGGGCACTGTAAATACTAGAAGACTAGGTCATATGTTTGACTGCTGTACCAGTAGATGGATTGTAAGTGAATGAATGAGCAAATGAATAAACACGTGTGAGTGAGTGAATATATGAATGAGTGAATGAATGAGCAAGCAAAAGAACAAATACTTGCATGAATGAGTGTGCGAGCAAGTGAACAAGGGAGTGAAGGAATGAGCACAGGAATGAATGAAAGAATGAGTGAACGAGCACGGAACTGAAGGAAGGAGCAGGTGAACGAACCTGGGCCTGACCATGGACTCTGAACCACACCCGTGTGGGTTCCAATCCTGGCTTTGCAATGCAAGTCACTTAACCACTGCGTGCCTCAGTTCTCTCATCAGTAAAACGGGGGTGGTAGGTTTTCGCCAGAAAGAAATGAGTTGAAATGTGTCAACTGCTTAGAAGACGCCTGGCAAAGTGAGCCCTCGGTATTCGTGAATGTTACAGAAATACACATTCATGCGCGCGGGGACCCGCTGCCTGGTCCAGGCGGCGCCGCCCTATCCCCCTGCCAGCGGGAGCCGCGACCTACCGAGGAGCTGCACCTCGTCGGTGATGCCGTAGACGTCGATGAGCGCCCAGAGGGGGCCGCTCACGGCCACACCGCAGTGGAAGAGCACGGGCTCGCCGTCGTTGACGCTGTAGAAGACACGGCCGTGGCGGTCCGCCCAGTAGGCCAGCACAGTGTCGCGCAGCGCCAGGTTCTCGGGCAGCGCCTTGGCCCAGTAACCGGGCCGCGTGACCAGGTCAGGACAGGCATACTTGGGGATGTCCTGGGCGCTCATGAGCGACGGGTCGTGCGCCGTGAAGCCGAAGCGCAGCGCCCCGCTCCAGCCCGGGCGCACGGCCACCAGGCGCAGCCGCACCTGCTCGTATAGCCGGATGGGCCGCTGCGTGAACGTGACTCCGTTGCAGAAGCTGTTGCGCCGCGTGGCCCGGCGCGAGTGGCCGTCCAGCCGCACGTTCTTGCCCTTGGCCTGTGCATGGAAACGCGGCGCTTCGCCCAGGACTGGGCGCCGCTCCGGGCCAGGGCCGCAGCAAGGCCGGGTGGCCAGGAGGCGCGCGGGCGGGCTCGAGTCTGCGGGAAGAGACAGGCAGGAGGGTTAGGCGCCCTCGCAAACTGTTAGGCCCCTCTGAAACTGTTCAGAGCTGTTTCACTCCCAGACAGGCCAACACCAATGAGCTGGTCACAAGAGCCAGGCTGGGGTCAACTGACTTCTCCATCCCCATCAAATCCCTCCACATCTAGAGGCTTCCTCCAAAAGCCGCTTGTGGGCTGCAAAGTCCCTCTAAAGGGAACAGCGGCCTTGGATTCTTGGGGAGTAGTGGGGAGTCTTTGGTCGCTTTTCTCTGTGTAATTTTTATTAAAAAGCAAGGCAATTTGGGCGCACTTGGGATCCCCAGTGCATCCTGGAATCTCAGCTCTCTGGCACCTCCTGGCTGTGGATATGCAGGAGATCCTACCACTTCTCTAGCCTGTTTCCCTGCCTGTAAAATGGGGACATTGCTTAACTCACACAGCTGCTAAATGAACATGTGGATGGAGTTCCTAGAATACTGCCTGGCACAGAGCATGTGGTTAATAAGCAACTAATAACATGATTATAATACTGAGGGTCCAAAGGACACCCAAGCCAGGATTCTGATTTCCCTTCCCCTTTACCCACAGAAGAGGAGGGCATTCTTTATAAGCAAGGCTCGCTTTTCTAGAACATACACCTTTCATAATTCATTTCTAGGGGAATTTTGCCCCAAAGGACCTGGAGAATCTTGGGATAGTCTCCTTTCAAAGGATCTGGACACTGGCCACAAACCCAGGTGGCCCTATCTGGAGGTGGGGGCATCATCCTTCCCACCTTTCCTCCTCCATCCCTGGTTACTTACTATGCATTTCCTCATTTAATCCTTATAATAACCGTATGAGGGAAGGACTACCATTATCCCCTTCATGCAGATGAAGACATGGTGTTTCAGAGAGGTTGATTTATTTGCCTGAAGTCACACAGCTGGCTTCACTAAAGGCAGAGCTTCAATTGAAGCCATGTTTGTGTGACCTCCGTCCTGCCTTTTTACCTTATTCTCTCTGCTGTTTAGGAATCAACACAGGATGGATAGAAGGTCTGGGCTATAGACCCCTGACGTAGGAGAGGGATGCAGAGGCCACCTGTTGATTCCTTGTACCCCTAGGCAGGCCTGCTAGGCATTGAACTGGTGGAGGAGGGCTGCAGGCAAAATGGCCACTCCATTATTCATCCATCCATCCATCCTTCCATCCATCCATCCATCCATCCATCTACCCATCCATCCATCCACCCATCCATCCATCCATCCATCCATCCACCCACCCGTCCATCCATCCATCCATCCATCCATCCATCCATCCATCCATCCATCCATCTACCCATCCATCCATCCATCCATCCATCCATCCATCCATCCATCCACCCACCCATCCACCCATCTATCCATACATCCTTCTATCTACCTATCCATCTATCCAACCATCCATCCATCCATCCATCCATCCACCCACCCATCCATCCATCTATCCATACATCCTTCTAACTACCTATCCATCCATCCAACCATCCATCCATGCATGCACCCATCCATCCATCTTTTCTGCAGATGCATCTGCTGGTGTGAAGCACTGAGGGAGCACAGGTGATGATACAATCCTGCCCTTGTGGAGATCTGAGTCTCTCCGTGGAAGAGAAGACACACAGGTGAATAGACATGAACATTAGGGACCGATAATAACAATAGAGACCCCATTAGGCATTGGCATTGGGGGGCTATTAGGTCCAGAGGAGACCCCAGACTCAGCCAGGGGCCGGAAGGCAGGGGGTTATGTCCACAGAGCCAGGTCTTAAGGGAGTCTACATTCCAGGCAGAGGGAACACTAGGGGCAGAGGTGGGGGAAGCTGGACTTGGAGGGGAGGGTAAGTACTACGGTAGGTGTGACAGGTTGGGCGGCCACTGCTTTGCAGGGGTGAGGGGTGAGGGTGCCATCGCATCATAGGGACCAGCCAGGAAGGCCCTGAACGCCAGCCTGGGAGGCTCAGAGTGCACACCACGGGGAGAGGGAGCCACTAGGGGCCTCCAGTGGAGCGGGCCGGCACTGCCTGTTAGGGAGGGCCCCTAAGGCAGAGAGGAGGGTGGATACAGAGCCAGGCTGTGGGCCATCTCCGGAACCACAAAGGTAAGAGTAAGGGACCACTGGACAGCAATTCCGGCAGGACAAAAATCAGACGTGTGGGGGAAATACTGCCCGGGTGTAAACCATCCGGAAAGGCCGCCCAGGACAGCAGAGCCTGCGTTCTCCACGCACGCTGTGGCCTTGTACCAGCCACCCAACCCTGGGCGGCAGTCTCCTCCTGTGTCTAACAGGCCGGATTCTCTCCAAGGTCCCCGCCGCTGGCAACCTCTCCAGGAAACATTGAATAGGACTAGAGATCAAAAGCACCAAAGACCACAAACCACCGTTATCTGATGATTTTTATCTCAGCTCCCATCACTGTTGTTTTTCCAACCTTACCTCTCAATCAGAGGCTTTCTTTACAAAACGGGCTTGGGAATCCTAAGAGCTGCTCCTTCAGAGTGGCCTGGCGATTTCAATGGATGCTGGGGTGTGGCGAGATACTGCTTTGTTACTACAAGGGGATGTTTCCTGCTCAACCAGCTATATGTTAGGATAAAAGGCAGCCAAGTAACCAGCGAAGTTTACATATTTGTTTAATTTTGATTATACGATCCAACTTCCTTCAGGGAATGAGGGATAAACACTACTTTTCCCTCCTCTGAGGCCAGAGTCCTGATGTGAGATAAAGAAAACCAGAGTGAAAAAGTCTCTAAGAGGATGTGTTATTTACACAAATTGAAAATGCTCAAAATGAAAGAACAAAAAGCAATCTGCAAATTGTACGCCAGCGTCTGCTTTTAGCTCAGCTCAGGGAAAGCAGCCTCTACATGAAACAGAAAACTGTGGCCACGGACCCCACGGGCCTCGGAGAACATCCTAGTTCAGGGACGTCAATGGAAAACCTGAACTTTGTCATTTAAATTACAGCAATAAACACTACAGCCATATTAGAGAAAGTTTGGGAAGAAGGAGAAAATTTCCCCTCTTCCCCCCACATTCATACCTTAACTCACGTTGCATTTTTCATGTTGGCCTTTATCCTGCCTGGCCCTTATCCACGGAAGAACCACTGGCTGTGCCCTCACTAGGCGCCATGTCCTGGGCCGTATGTTTTTGATACAAGTGATACAAGGTTGCAGTTAATTCTTAATACAAATCCTCACCCACAGGATTACTGTCTATTTTCCAGGAAAAAAAAACTTCCTGCGGCTACAAGGAGATATGAACCCAGCTCTGTCTGACCCCAAACCAGCCCTCTTTCCTCCTGTCCTGACTTTCCTCCAAAAGTAGCACAGAAGGACTAAGCACTAAGTAGTACTGAGTACCTTTTCTAACTTCCTTGCCACCAGAGCACACATTTAATTTTGACTCCTGCCTTTTCTTTCCTAACTCAACATTATATAAAAAGCATCTTTTCCCACATGGCTCCCAAGCGTTCACTGTTCTGTTTCACCACTGCAGAATATTCCACTGAGAGCCAAAATGTCCCCTGCCGTTCCCCTCCTGGAGATGACTTCAGCTGTTCCCGCAAATGGCTGAGTCCATGGGCACAGAGGTTCCTGGCTGCTGGTGCCAGGACCAGATTTAAATGGACACCCTGTCACTGGTGAGGTGTCACCTTCTGCCAGGGAGGGGCCCCCAGCCCACACCAGGGACCAGACCCTTTCCTCCCATGCGAGGCAGAGTCTCCACTGGCCTCGTGCGGGTGTGCCTCCCTCTCTCTGGCCAGGAACTGGGTCTAGAGACTCTAAGAACAAGGCAGGGGGAAGGAGTTTCTATGCGGTGGGAACCGAGGGGAGACTCTGTAGTCTCTTCCTGTGTGTAGGAAGGAGGGGACAGTCCTGGCCCACCCCTCATGGTTAACCAAAGGCTGCTGCAGCCCCTCCAAGACCAGAGGGAAGGGTCTTTCCAGCGTTTAGTCAAGGAAGCAATGCCCCACTCGAAAACGTACGAGTACAGATTTTGGGGGGTGGGTGATGAGTGGCTGTTGGTATTCAGGGAGGAGGGAGCTCTGTTCTGGCTAAACAAATGTTGCCCCCGCCAGCCTTGGGCTAGTCCTTCGGGAAAGCAGGGGGACATCAGAACTGCTCCGCGGGCTGCTGCTCTGTGATCTACTCACATCAGTGCTTTAGAACGGCCCTCACGGGCTCTGGGTTCGAACCCATGCTTTGCTGCTAATTTGTCTGAGGGGCCTTTGGACAAGTCACCATCTGTGAATAGTGTGTGAATGCAGAGCCTCATCTCAGGCTGCTGGGAGGGGCGATGAGAGCACAGAAAGCTCCCAGCAGGAGTCCCAGCACACGATGGATGCGCACTAGACGTTCATTCCTTCCCCTGCAGGGAACATCAGGTCCAACCCCTGGGTAAGCCCCTCACTCCATCTCTCCCACACTTTTATTTTCTAAATCTCAATGTGAGAGGTGGTTAAAAAGAGCACAGGCTTGGAGTCAGGCAGATGGGGGTTTAAATTCTGGTTTTGTTGTTTCGTAGCTGTGTGATCTTGAGGTACATGCTTAACTTCTCTGCTCCGTCCCCTAACCAGACCTAGAAAACTGGTAAGAGTCATCTCCACCCTGCACGATTGCTCTGAGGATGAATGAGGCCAGCTGGTCAGACTCGGTGTGTGGCACGTAGTAGGTGTTCACTTAACACTGGGTCCCCCACCCCACCCCCACCCCCTTTAGTTACCTTATTTAGTTTCTTTGCCGAGAAAAGGTTTACTCCTGGGTCGAAGATGGCTACTTGTAGGGTCAGGGGATTATATCCTGCAATGTTTCTCCCATGGAGGGTTGGTAACCTTGGCCAGGAAAGGCCTCTTGAAAACCCCAGGGCCACTTTCCCTGGGTATCCAAGGACAGAGACCTATTTTTAAGCCATCCCAGCAGCGTCCCAAATGTGCACTGTGCCACCCCTGAATGATACCCGCTCATCGCCCCAACCCAGCCTTTCCTTTGATCTAAAAAGAGCCCAAGGAAATGGCATTTACTGCCAGGAGGATGGCAGGAAGCAACAGCTCCAGCTTCTCTGGCTGCCGAGATGACGGCCTCCAGCTTGCTGGCGTTCAGCAGATGGCATCCTGGCTGAAATTTTCATCAGATTCCGCTCCACCGGCAAAGGGAATTGCCAACTGCGAGGACAGTCTATTCTAGCCCCTCCCTCTCACTAGAGGATTTAACTAGCCTTTTACTGAGCCTTCGTTATGTGCCGGCACAGGCCTTTGTGGATTGAGTTTACATTCTTCCAACCCTGCAGGGTAGGTTTGACCACCTTCATTTTCCAGAGGAGGAAACCAAGGCAGCAAAGCTGGGCAGTGGCAGGAGAGGGCCAGGCTCGGGCCCTTCCTCCCATCCCTGTCCCCTCTCCAAGGCGGCCGCCTGTGGCCTTTGGGGGCGGGGGTCGTGTGCCTTGCTAAGCACCATGACAGCTGTACCGGCCCCTCTCCCACCGAAACACACCCACACGCCACTCACACAATCTGATGTACAACTTCAGGGGCTTTCTGAACCGCACAACATCCAACCTCAGACTGTGGACCTTCAGTAACAAGTCTCTGTTTCAAGTGACAGAGGTAGGAAGCAACAGGGTGCGTGTGTGTGCTCGCGCACGCGGGCTTTAGAGAGGAAAAGGCAAGGCTGGCGTTTGGCAAGGCTTCCCGTCACCCAAAGCAGGGCGGGGATATCAGTCTCCTTTGGCAACAGAAAGTAACTTTTCTATTGGTGGGTTTGAAAGTGGATTAGAAAAAAATAACCAAGCCTCCTTCACCTCTGCCAAAAAGGGCAGTGACATGCACCCAGCAGACGGACTCCAGCCTAACAGGACTTTGTTCTCTGTTTCAGAGGCCTGGTCGGCCAGCACCCAGGGTGGAAAGGAGCCAGCCCACACTTGGAAACCGCCACCAGGCTCCTCCCCGCTCCTATTCTCTGCAAACAGAACCCGGTCAGCACAGTGCAGCCGGAAAGGCACAACACTCCTGTCAGCAGCTGCAAGGAGGCCCAGGGGGGAGGCCGGAGGTCACGCGACACCGCTCGTTGGGAGAAAAGCCCTCTCCTTCCAGGTCTAAGTGGCAGCCCTCTTGGCTCAAGTGGGCTCAGATGCACTGAGTTCCCAGGGAGTGAGGTCATCCCAACGCCCCTTCCAAGCGTGTTCAGCAGAGTTGGGATTCCCAAGCCGGCTCCGACCCTCTGCTGGGCCCCTCGGTCGAGGTCTCTTCTTGATAAAGGGACCCAGGAAGCTCCAACTTCAGAAGCGCCGGCTCCCAGGGTTAGGACCCCACTGCTGCAGAGGGTGGGGGGGAACGTGCCCTCATTCTTTTTCAAGTACATCACTTCCTCCTTCATCTGACATTTAAGGAGCGTCTGCTCCATGCCAGGGCCGCACTGGCTGCAGGGACGCACGCACTGACGAGCCACACACAGTCCCTGACCCCAGAGCTGCGAGACCAGCAGGGGGCATGGACACAAGACACCATGACTGCACAGGGTGGTCAGCACGGAGGGCTGGGGCCATGGGGATGCTTCTCAGAGGGGCCACTCTGCAGTCTGAGGAAGAAATGGCTGGGGGTGGGGCATGATAAAGGATGGGGAACCGTGTTTCAGGCAGAGGGAACAGCACAGGCAAAGGCCTGGAGGTGAGAACAAGCCGAGCGCGCTTGGGGAACTGCAGGGAATAGAGCGTAGGAGGGAAAGGGGAGGGTGGAGAGGGAGTCAGGAGCTACAACACAAAGGGTCTTAAAGGCCTAGCAGAGGAGGTTAAGGTCCTCAAGAAGGCTCTGGGGGCCACCGAAGGGTTTGGAGAAGGGAAAGAGCCTCTGAGGATCCGTCTCTCTGAAAAATGAGATTCAAGTCCTGGGTCTTCCCACAGAAACTGCCCGTTCCTTTCTTCCCTGCCTATCAAAATGATCCGGCACAGCTGGAGCGGGAAAACCAGTCCAGGTTTCAAACGCGGCTTCTCACCGCTGGCACAGTCCTGTCCCTTGGCACCCGCCTCTTCTCCAGGTAGCTGCTGGCAGCTGCCTGCTGAGCCAGCTGACGGGCCAGCGTTCTCCTTCTCTTTGCCCTGATAGCAGCCACTCCCCCAGCCTGGGTGGTGCCCAGAAGCCTGGCTGTTCACTCTCCTCAGCCCTAGATGGGCACCTTCAGGGCCCCTGTCCCCATTTTGAAACAATAGGTCCACTGGCCCTGCTTTTCAGGCTCGAAAGCAGCTGGAAACTCTCCTAGAACACCAACTGTTCTCACCTCTGGAGCTGAGGAAATGCTCTTCACAAACCCCATGGCTGGGTGGTGTTTGCTGGCCCCGAGGGGTGGGAGCCCACCTCTGTGGCACTCCCCGTGTGTGCCGGGGGCTCACCACACGGCCCATTCACTCATGGCCGCACCCTGCCAGGTGGCTTCCAAGTGAAGAAACTGAGGCCCAGAGAGGCGGACGTCCTGGCCAGAGACCACCCAGCCTGTGAGGCTAGTGCCTGTTTTTGAATCTGGTCCCGTCTGACACTGAAGGTTGCATCCTTCCTGTTTCATGCCTCATTCCTCCCAAGGTCTCTCGCTTACCCCCTGACCTACAAGAAAAAAGTAGGCTATGTACAAGAGGCATAAGCCACCTTCTGGGACAGAGGTGGAGCGAGGCCCTGGCTTGGTCTCAGAGAGGGGCAGGTGTGGTGGTGGATGTCATCCATCAGCCTGTTTTGAGCAACTCAAAGGCCACAGGTTGGCAGAACTTGGGATGAACAACAAGCAACATCTAAAAAAAGGAACGCAGTGGCAGATTATAGCAGGGGGATGGAACCCCAGAGCCTAATGTCCCCAAGGTTTAAAAGGGGATTGGAGGTGGGGCATGATCAGAGAGGCAGACCTCCCAGGGGGCCATCCGGAGCCTGGGGCTGGCCCTCCACCCACCAGACTTCCTGGGATCCTCCTGACAGTGCCGAAGGAGGTGACTGCTACCAGACCCACTGCTGGTGAGGAAGGGAGGCTCAGATAGGCTGGGAGAGCTGCCCAAGGCCACACAGCCAGGAAGTGGCGGAGTTAGCATTAGAACCATACCAGCCTGGCTCCCAAGGCTAGGAAGAAGATGCTATGGGTGCTTTGGGCAAAGTGTAGAAGTTATCCCTAAAGGGAAGGAACACAGTAGGTCCTCAACTAAAGTAGATTCCTTCCCTGCCATGTCTGGCTTTGAGGCCCACAGAGAAGTGACTCAAGGGTGCCCCTCCCACTCGCCTTCCTTCTCCAAAGATCCAGCTTTCTTTTTCCTCTCCCCCTCATCTGTCAGACTGGCCTTTCTCCAAATGTCTGAGGGCTCCCAAAAGCCAGTGAGTATAGACTGAGGATGCCTGCAGGAAGTCTGCATGGGCTTCTGCCCCTGACCCAAGAAGTAAAGGATGAATGTTGGAAATGCAAACTCAGGAGTCCTGATAAGAATCTCCACATCATACGTCCTAAGCTCTGATGATCTGAGAGTTGTTGGCTCACTGGGGCCTCTCTACATCCTCACGAACCCATTCCCCAGATGAGGACATTAGGCCCAGAGGAGGAGGGGAGGGCCCAAGGTCATGGTGCAGGCAAACAGCTGGGTCAGGATTTCACTCAGACCTGAATCCAAAGCCATGCACACACTTAACCATTATGTGGAATTGCTTCCCTAGCCAGCCAGCGAGTACTTCAGGGATCTATTGCAGGGATTTGAGAGGTGAGACCCAGCAGGACCATTTGGTCCTATTGCTCCTCTCCTTTTCATCAATTTCAAGAGCACAGATTCCTTGCCTTCAAGGAATCCAACATCACCTCTGGCAAAGAGGGTGAGACATGCCCATTTAAAGAGTCCCCATCTCATGCTGGCTCAGACTTCTCATGGAGTCTCCGATTTATTCCTCATCACAACCCCATGAGGGGGGTCGCCGTCATTCTCCCCATCCTAGAGATGGGAAATGAAGGTTCAGAGAGGGGAAGTGACTTGCCCAGGGTCACTTAGCTTACATAGAGGAGAACTGAGGTTTGAACATGAGACTACCTCCAAAACCAGTGCTCTTTCCACCATCTCTCCTGGGATTCCAGCCAAAGACCCCACCTGTAATCTCTGGGTGACCCTTCGCAAGGCTCTTGTCCTCAGAGTCCTGATCTGCCAACTGGGAGGTGGGACGTGGTGATTCTGAGCATTCTCGGAATTTATGAGAGGGGTGGGCATCTCCTTGGGGAAAAGGAAAGAAAACACGCGCCTGAGGGATATAATTATGATGTAAACAATGGGTAATGTTGAGGATGTAAACAGAACACACTTGTTAATAGCTGTGGGCCTTGTGCCGACTGCCAGTACTGCCCCGGACACCACCCCCCCACCCGTATCCCCAGATGGTTTACTCATTAAAGAACTCTCTCCCCTCTGCCCAGAGGTGATACAAGAGGCCAGCTCTGAGCTGCCCTGAGTCCTGGTAATAAGGAGAATGAAAGGGAAGGGAGGAGAGCGAGCTGGCACTGATATCCAAGAATGGCTGCTGCTCAGAAGTACCTGCTGCTAAGTGTGGAAAATTGCTGAGGCTGGGAGGTCACAGGGGAGGGAACAGACCCAGAAGGGGGCAGGTGGCTTCATCTTTCTGTGCCTCAGTTTCCTGATCTGTAAAATGGGGCTAAAGCCTCCCAACATGCAGAACTGGCAGGGGGATTAGAAAAGTGAGAGATTATGAAGGGCCCTCCACGCGTTCAGCAGATGAGCACTGGCTAGCACTTCTTATTAAGACCCCGGGATCAAAAGGCACCTTAATGGACAATTCATCCCGGATCGATCTGATGCTCTAGTTGCCTCTACAATGTCCACGTCAAGTCCCAATTGGGCTAAACACCAGTGCCACTCTGGCAAAGGGTACTTTCTCCCCCACTGCCCTCATTCCACTTCCAGATAGCTTCCACAGTTAGAAGGTTCTTCCTTTGAGCTGAAATCTCATGTGATGTCCATACACGTCTGGTCATGTCTGTGTTCGGTCCACAGCACCCTTCCCTATCAAGTCTGCTCCCCTGCCTCATGGATCTGCAGGCAGCTCTCAGGTCCCAAGGGTCCCCAGGCTATGCTGCTGGGGATCCTTTGCTCCTCTGGGGCTGACGTGGCCCTTGCTTTGCTCTCCAGAAAACTCTCAGGACATCAGTCGTCCCCTGGCCTGCCTTGAAAGGGGGTTGAAAGGAGATCTACACATCAGACTTTGGGAATGTCAGCTGGAGTCCCCATAAGCCACCGGGAGAGTGGCCCTACCCCACCATGCCTAAAGGTGGGATGTGAGATAAACCACCTCAGAAGTAGGTGAACAACTGAAAAGAAATTTGCCAGACAGATCTAAATGCTCACAGGTTTCTGCTCAATACTATGAAGGCTTCCAGGGCAAATGTGAAATGCCCCCCACCTGACCCCCTGTCTTGACCTGGCAGTCATCCATCCCACATCAACATTGCTTCCTTCTAGTGGGAATCATGTTGGACTATCCAAGCTGTGTGCCCTTAGGCAAGCTACTTTCCCTCTCTGTTCTCTCAATCGTTATATGGGACTAAAAATAGTAGCTCTCTCACAGGGCTTGTCCTGAGGGCTAAATGCAGGTACCTGCTGAGAACAGTGTCTGGCACAGCCTGGCTGAGTGATACAAGCTAGTGGTTATTATTATTCTTTTGTGTCTGTCTCCCTTGGGAGCACCAGGCCCAGCAGCGAGCAGGGGCTTGTTTGTCTAGTGAATACATAATCATAACAGGTGCCCCCTGTGAGCACTCACTATCTGTCAGAGGCTTTGCAGGCCTGAGACGTAACATCACTATCTCCTTTCTGCAAAAAAGGGAATCAAAGCTTAGAGAGGTCAAGTCGTTCGTCTGGATCATAAGGGGCAGAGCTAAGACTCAGACCCAGGGATGGAGGCCCCCAGCCTGTGCCATTACCAACTCTGTTAACAATGACAGCACACCAGGGGGACAGGATGCTCCTGGCCTGCAGGAAAGCCTGGGTGCAGGGTGACAAGGGGCGCTCACCCTGGCCCCAGGCCCTTGCTGACCGACTGGTAGGGGCTGCCTGGAGCTCTGGGTAGCAGCCGGGCTCAGGGGAAAGGATGTGGGTGCATGGTGACACCTGCCAGTGGGGGGTGGGGATGGCCGAGCACGGGCCAGCTTTTACCAGGCGGACACGTCAGGAGCCTGAGCCCTAGTCAGGCAGGAGGAAGGGGTGCAGAGCTCCAGTTCACCCCTTCTCCTCCAGGGCAGGATTCCACCTTTTTAGTTAGAGTCTCCAGGCCTGGGGCGAGGTGAGCAGGGCTGGTGGATGGACCTTTTCTATGGGCAGCATCATCCTGGCTGCTGGAGACAGAGGCGATTCACCTTTCCAGGACAAAGAAGGTAAGAAGGTGTGCCTGCAGGAAGGACAGCTTGTGGGGAGGGGGGACTCAGGAGCTCAGGATGAGGCCAAGGGGCAGCAGCCCCAAGAAGCCCCAGGGGGCAGCGCCCCATAGTGATGGGGGAAGGGGCTCTGGGGTCAGGCAGGCTTGGGATCAAATTCTGTTCTGCCACTTCCTAGCTGCCTGACCCAAGGCAGGTCTCATGACCCTTCTGAGCTCAGTTTCCTCATCTGTGAAGTGGGAGACTACTTCTGGAAGGCTCGTCCTGATGGTTTAAAGGGGATGAAACAGAAAAAGGGCCTGGCATGGGGCGGGCGTGCTGCAGCTCTGACCACTGGGCTACACCCCCCAGGTGGGCGCTCACAACCTACCGCACGCTGGGCCCCTTCCTCTTCCCTCTCTGCTTTAAGCTCTCACCACACACCTGGCTTCTGGGCTTCTATTTTAAGCCCTTATAGAGCACCACCAAGTACAGAAAGCCCTTTGGTCCAAAAGAGGACAGAGCTGACTCTTCTTGTCCATGGGGAAGATTAAACAGCCTGTTCTGAGCAGCCTTTGCGGCCCAGCCCAGCAAACACAGCACATCATCCTGGCGGGGAGTGTGGCATCTGAGAAAGCTAAGTCTTCTGACTGCAGGCCGGCCTGCAAGAAACCACTCTTCCTCTGACCTGACCTCTACCCACCGCTTTGACCTCATATTGCTACCACCACTTGCACTGGGACCCCCGAACTCTGCAGCTCCCCCTTCACATGCCCCGTTCTCCCTCCCCTCAGGCCTTTGCACATCTAACCCTCTGCCTTGAACAGCCTTTCCCATTCCCTTGTGGCTAACTTCTCTGCTTTCCGGTCTCAGCTGGACAGGACCTCCTCCAGGAAGCCTTCCCTGCATCCTCCTCTAGGCTCTCACAGCCCCCTGGGCTTCCCCTCCCCCACTTACCAAAGTGCCCTGTCCTCGTTAGTCTCTCCCACTAGATTTGGAAGTTTGGTGAGCCGATGCAAACTGCAAATGCAACCTGCCAGGCAGATTCTTCTCCTCAGAAATGAGGTGTCTTGGACAGGGCTCAAGGAACCCTTGGGAACTGCTGTCAGTGCTATAAAAGGGATGACTCCCAATCCAGGCCCTCAGCTCGGGGCTCGTGGTCACCTGGGGCAGAGCTTTCAAGGCAGGAAGTGAAGGGCGCTTGTCAGCCAGCCCCACCTAGGGACCCCAGGGGCAGGCCTGAGGCCTCTCCTGTCCATGGTGGCAACAATAACCATGACAGTGACTGCCCTGGACGTTGTGCCAAAGCCTTCGCCCACTCTGTTCCGTTCAATGTTCACTCCCACCCACTGCGGGGAGCTACGAATCCTCCCCACTTGCAGGGAGGAAACCGAGGCACAGAGAGGGGAGTCCTTGCCCAACATCACTCCACTGGGAAATGGCCGCGCTGAGATTTGAACCCAAGTAGCCTGACTCCAAGATGCATGTCTAGACCCGGACACCAGACCTCCTCCTGCTGTAGACCAGTGAGTGGGCTCACCATAGCCCTTAACCACTGTGACCCACGGAGAGAAATGCATTTGACATTGTGACATGCAACACGCACAGGTGCACGCACACGTGCACAACTGAAGCCAAAGTTTCTGAGGCCAAAATACTCTTCCTACGCGAAGGCACTCGATATTTTATTTTTTATCCTATTCTATGTCATTAGGATTTTTTTTTTAAAGGTGGTCGTGCACGACCCACAGTAGACAGACAACAAGGCCAGGCCTTGTTCGGGGTGTCGGACATCGGCCCCTCCTTCTTTGAGGCACAGGGTAGCAGCACCTTACGCTCTGCAGTGATATAACCAGTCACGTGACCTGCTCTACTAGCGCATTCTGTCCCTCTCCCACCAGTGGCCGGCTCCACGGGGCCTGCCTGTGGCTGTCCATCCCATTCAGGGCGGAACCCCAGGGCTGGCACACGACACATGCCCAACAGGTGTCAGATAAGTGAACGAAGGTGCACAGTCAGGAAAACGCAGAGCAGGGCACACCCCAGGGTCACCCAGCCTGGGCACGTGGCACTTAAGCGGAGATCAGGATGGCTTTGGTGCAACTGAGCTACAGAAGAGGCAGAAAAAGATGACATTCGAATGGGGGAGGCAGACATTCAGTTGGACTTTCCTTCAGATGTCGCCTCCCCCAGGAAGCCTTCCCTACCCCCCTTTCCTGCCTGGGGAGAGAGAGAAGGAAGGGAGAAGAGGTGGGATAAGAGGGTAAAAACAGAGGGAGGCCCCAGTTCCTTCTGGCTCCAGATTCTCCACAGGCAACTTCTCCATGTTTCCTATACATTGGACAGACCCATTCCTCTTCCTCACTTCCACTGATGGATAAGACTGCTCCATCCTTTCCCCCAACGCCCACGCCAGCCCCCAGCATCCTCGCAGGCCCTCACCAAGGAACCTTGACTAGTCAGGGCCCCTGACCATGTGTT
This sequence comes from Stenella coeruleoalba, assembly GCF_951394435.1. Taxonomy (NCBI): domain Eukaryota; kingdom Metazoa; phylum Chordata; class Mammalia; order Artiodactyla; family Delphinidae; genus Stenella; species Stenella coeruleoalba. The sequence continues at coordinate 147,678,894 of NC_137148.1, read as the reverse complement.
GACAGCCTGGTAGGTTTCAGGGCTGTTGGACGAACCACTATCACTTTGAGAGGCTCAGGCTCAGGCCTCTAGCTCAACTGGGAGGCTAGAAAAGTGATTCTTCATGACCCAGTGGGAGAGAGGCAGATGGGGCCAGATGAGACGGGCAAGCCCAACCTAACTTTACATTGTGACTGGGTAAAGGAGGAAGAGCCGTGCAGAGAGAGGGGAACGTCCCTGGTTGGGTCATCCGTGCAGCCGCCGTGATGGCTGTGAGAGTGACAAAGGCTGCTGTCCTCCCTAGAGCTGAGACGGTCCAGATCCAGGGAAAAGAGTGGCTGCCAGGCCCTCAGAGCATCACCGCCCACTGCCAGAGGGCAGCAGATCTGACCCATGTAGGCCCAGTAGCCACACGGTTCCGTATTCAGGTCAAATAAAGAAAGAGGCTCTACAGGGAGGGCACCTGAGTGGCCCAGTAGGAGCAGATGCTTCCGGTCTGGACGTAGCATTTGCAGACTGACCATCTAGGTTAGGAAGATTGGTTCTCCCCCTTATACCGGTGAGCCTTTGTCCTTTACCTCTCCAAGCTTCCATCTGCCTCCCTGTAAGATGGGGATAAATATAGCCCCTCTAAAGCGTTGTTATGAGGATCTGAAACAGGTAATGTGGGTAAAGCCCTTGACTCAGGGCTTGGCACAGAGCAGGGTCAACACGCTTCCCTCACTCCAGAGCTCCAGGATACCACTCACTGAACTAACACTAGAAAGGGCCGTTGACTTGGTCAAGCATAGACTGACTTAATGATTAAACCCAACCGACAGTTTGAATTCAGACTCTTCTCCAACCAGAACTACGGGTGAGCCCCAGAGGCGTGTGGAGGGAAGGGATTGAAACGTGCTGGTGGGAGAAGGGGGAGAGTTCCTCCTCCCATCCCCCTCCCTGCTGGAATTGTGCCCTCCTCTCCCCCCAACCCCACGCATGTTTACACTTTTCTTTCTTTGCTTTGCAAAACCCAGATTAGGGCTAAAGGAGTGCAGAAAAAAGGACCATGTAGTGTATCACAAACAAGACAGACCTGGGTCTGCTAAGCCCAGCTTTACCACTGCCTTACTGTGTGAGTTGGGGCAGGTGTCTCAACCTCTCTGTGCCTCAGTCTCCTCATCTGTAAAATGGAGGAGAATGGCACCTTATTTTGCAGGTCTGAACTGCAACTAGAAAGGGAATGGGTAATGCACACAGTAAGAGCATAGCAAGTGCAAATTCCCATGCTGAACCCTGCACACTTGTTTATGGGCCATTGATCTGAATTGCTGATGCCCTTTGTGAGGGCCACCAAGGGGCTTTCCCTCAACCGATCACAAAAGACATTCTTTTCTGGGGGCATTTCCTTACTGTATACAATAGCATGCCAGGTGTGCTCTGGGGCACCCAATAAATGGTATCTGAACCATGGATGTCAGGGGAAGACTGCAGGACTTTGGAGCTAAATAAACCTGGATTCAATCCTGGTTGTGCCAACTGGTTGGCCCATGTGAAATGGGATGCGTCATTTTACCTCTCTGAGACTTGGTTTCCTTATCTGTAAAATGGAGATGATAATCCCTACCTTGCAGAGCTGTTGCAAGAACTAAATTCATTCATTCAGCAAATATTTACTGAACATCTCCTATGTCCCAGCCACTGCTCCAGATGCTGAATATACCCCAGTGAATAAAACAGGCAAAATCCTCCCTGGGGAGACAGACGATAAACAGCTAACTACATGTACAGCATGGCACATGGTGAGCCATGCTAAGAAAAAACACAAAGCAGGGGAGAGGGAGTGGGAGACGATGGGGGCAGGGGCAATGGCAGGAGTCGCGTGAAAGAAGCAGGGGGAAACCATGTGGAGATCTGGGGTAAGGATGTTCCAGGCAGAGGGATTGGCAAGTGCGGAAGCCTTAAGGAGAAGCATGCTTGGCATATAAATGAAGCCACATATGCAGGAAGCCTGGCATGGAATCCAGGTGCTCGGCAAATGCCAGCTCTCTATTTCAAGTCCCGTAGAAGGAACCCCACGCATGTGTCCTTTTCCTGAGAATGAAAGCACAAGGATTTCTACAGGGCAACACTGAGCCAAGTGTTCTTTCAGCCTAAGATGCAGGCAACATGTGAGCTCCACCGCCAATTTTTGGGCTCCCGCCAGGCACCAGGCTCTGAGCTGGGCAATCAGGGATACAAGATGATCAAGACGTGGGCTCTGTCCTCAGGCAGCCCCAAGGCGAGTAGTAGAGACGGGTGATGACAATGCAAAGTGGTCTGATGAACAAGCAGAGACAAGAAGGTATTTAGGTGGCAGAGCAAAGGTGTGGGTGGTCAGGGAAAGCTTCCTGGAGGAGGTGACAACTGAGCTGGGTTTTGAGAGATGGACTAGACACTGAAAGGATATTCCAGGTGTGGGGAGCATCACGTACTGAGCACAGAGGTGCAAAAAACAGCACAATGTGTGTGAGAAACTAATTACGGGCAGGTCAGAAAACAATAAATGTTTCTTCATGTTTTTGGCACCTACAGCCTGATGTGGCACAGGAATGCCAGTTCCATCTCCTTCCTCAAACTCAATGCAAGCTTCAGCACCAGTGGAGCTTGAATTTTCCATGATCAGCTACTGCCGTGAGTAACCGACCTTAACCCCAGGCTCCCAGCGCGGGGTGGCCCTGTCCACAGAGAGAGGGCCGAGTGGGATGGAGACTACATAAATATCCAGCTATATTTAGCCCGCCTGGCGTGCCTCTGTCCCTTCATCTACCCCAAGGCTGACCCACAGGTGGCAGAATGGCTTTTCTACTAGAACAGCATAAACATTTCTTAATTAAGAAATCCCACAAAGGGGCTCATGTCTTTGTGGCTGGGAGGACATCTGCTGCTCTATTTACCAATATTCCTGGACACCTCCAGACTGGGTGGCGGGTTCTCCCCAACCCATTCCCATCCCCATGCCGTCAATAGCCCTGGCCATAGGAGGCGTGGCCACTCTCAGGTAAGAGGACCTGGATTCGAATCCCATCTCTGCCACTGATTAACTGGTGACGCTCTGCTGGTGACTTCACCTCTCAGAGGATTTGGTAAATTCTGTGTGCAGTGGCCTGAAAGCTGCCCAGGGGCTTATAAAGCAGAAGGAGGGGCTCCTCTCCCATAAGCAGGCCTTGGGAATGTGGGGCTCAGCTCCGTCCATTTTAATCCCTTCCAGAGGAAGAAATAATTATTTTTTTGATATATAATTATGAAGGAGAGAGCTATATGGGACTGTTAGAGCATAGAGGAGGTGATACCTCCCTCTCCTCCTAAAACCTCACATATGTGTCTCTCACCTTCTGCCTAAAGGCTGCTACAAATGCCCAGCCTTAAGGCAAAATAAAGATTTATTCTAAAGACTTGGCAGGGAGGAGGGTGGGCAGACAGACATAGGTCCCAATCCAGACCCCCTCCCCACTAGCAACATGGCCTTGGGTGTGTCATTTCGCCTCCACTGAAACTCAATTTCTTCATTATAAAATTGGAATACACACCTTTACTGTGAAGCTTCTTTGCATATCGCGCTGGGGTAGGCAAAGTGCCAGACACTGAGCCTCCAAGCCTTTGAGCAGCGCTGATCTATTCCCACAATTATCAGGTATTTTCTATCAAGGCCTCTCTGTCTTCACACCCCCACCTCCTTCCAGCTCTGGATCCCCTTACTCTGGCTCCGGAAATTCTGGGGCGGTGTTAACTAGGGGGCGATGCGCTCGACAGCGGCGACTGCAAGGGGCTAGAGAGCTCCCAGCTGAGCAGACACCAGAGGGGGGCGCAGCCAGGGTGCGCGTGGGAACGTGGCCAAACCAAGGCAGCATGTACCGCGGGGGCGCTGAGCGGCTGGTAACTGAGGTACCCCTGCGAGCACCCCCCCCCAACTCTCAGCCGCTGCAGTCTCGGCACATCGGGCGGCTTTTGGCCGTCGGAAGCCCTGTGGAGCCTGGTTCCATTCACCCCCCTGGAGCGCCCCGGGCTCCTTCATCAGCGCCCTTGGGCTGGAACAAAGGCAAGGGGTCGCGCAGCATCGTCCCAACGGCCCCTTCGCGCATCTGGCCGAAGCCGGGAGAAAGAGCACCGGGGTCCCCAAGGTAACCAGGACGCGGTACCCGCCCTCCCAGAGCGCAAAGCTCAGCCGCTCCGCGCGCGCTGAGCCGGGAGTCGGGAAGCACCAGAGATTCCAGCCCGCCGCGCCCGCCGAGGGCTCCAAGGGTAGGTGGGGTGGCTCTCCGGAAGTCACCCAGAGGGTCCCCCGAGGAGAGAAGAACCCCAGCGCCCGACTCCCGGGAGGGGCTCCCCGGCGTACCTGGCAGGGTCCTGTGCACAGTGTTGCCCATAGCTGCGTCGGGGCGCGGCGTTGGCGGTGGCGCGCTCGGGACGCACGGAGGCTAAATACGCGGTGGGCCGGGAACCCGGGCCGGGGTCGGGCTCGGGCTCCGGGGCATCGCGGCTGCACTGGCGAGCCGGCGGGCTGCAGCTGGGGAGGGTGCGGTGAGGAAAGCAGCGGCGGGAGGAGGAGGCGGAGCCACCGGCCGGGGCCTGCCGGCTCCGCCCCCGCCTCCCGCTGCCTCCAACCACGCGGAGAGGGGCGGGGCCGCGGCCGCAGCATCTTTTGAAAGTTTGCACCGGGAGGCGGGAGGGGAACGGCCGAGCCTCCCGCCCTCGCGGCTCCCGCGCCCGGAGCAGGAAGGCGCGCTGGGCAGCTAGGTGCCCTCAGGATGCCAGACTCGTTAGCCTGCTGGCCTTTCTGTCATTAATTGCAACACTGTAAGAAGGCCTACGTGTGCCAGGCGCTGGGCCACAGGGGGGCCAAGCCCTCGCCCTGCGGAGCTTCTATGCGGGATGTTGAAGGTGCGGGGGTAGGGGTGGGGGATGAGGAGGTCCGGGACGGAAACACAAGCACAAGGTCAACTCGGACAGTGTAAAGGGCTTGAAAACAGTTCAACCAGGGTGATGGGTTGGGGTGGGATCTCGTGCCTACAAGTAGGAGAAACCTAGACAGTGTCCAAAGGTTGGGAGGAGGGAACATACATTCATCAATTCACTCACTCGCTCATTCATTAAAATATTTATTGAGCACATCCTCTGTGCCACAGGCTGTGCCGGGCACTGTAGATACAGACAAGCCATGCTAGTCTAGTGGTGAAGACAGAAATAGCAAGCAATTAAGATCACATAATATAATGATCAAAGCCAGGAGGAAAATAAAACAAGACTGATGGGGTAACTCTGCGGGGCTCAGGGAGAACCTGGGGGCGTGTCAGCTCCATCCGATGCACAGCAAAGAATCGGCAGGGGAAGAGCTGGAGACAGTGTCTCTGGCAGAGGGAGTAACAGGCATTCCTTATTCATTCATTCACCCCACAGATCTCGGTACCTCTCCTGTGCAGGAACCCAGACCACACTCAGTGGGGCATGAAGCCTGCTAACCCCTGCCTTCATTGGGCTCCATTTTTCAGATCAGAACACTGAGGCTTAGGAGGTGAAATGATTTGCCCAAGAAGACCCAATTCCAAACCAGTTTTTTTTTTTTCCGGCTTTACTTTCCATGCTCTTGTAACCTTTATGACCTTATGAAATGTGTTATTACCCCCACTTCACAGATAGGCAGATTGAGGCGCAGAGAGTGGAAAACAGGTGCTCCAAATTTCCCAGTAAGGGGCAAAGCTGGCCTGGAGATATGTGATTGAAAGATGGGTATCCGGGAGAACAAGCCCCCGCCCGCCCCCAGCCTCCCAGCTCAGTTTCTCTGGTGCCTTCTGCCTCGAGTGCCTGACCCATCCCAAAAGGGTTCTCGTCCTTCAAGGTCAGCTCAAAGCCTCCACCTCTGGGCAGCCTTCTCTATTCCCCACCACACCCTGATTTATCATATACGTCTGAACATAAGGTTGGCTTGTGTTTGAGTCACAATTTCTCATATTACGGGTACTCTCTCAGTCACTTATTTTTTAAACACAAAGTCCTGTTCGGGAAAGGTGCAGTAGTTCCATATACCCTCAATCCACGTGAGTTTGGGATGCGTATAGAGGTCAGTATTATTATAAAAGGAGTCTAGGAAATTTTACTCATATAAAGCAGTGCAGTGCAAATAGGATTTTGTAACTGCAAGTGTCACAAAGGTAGGGTCACAAAGGGTGACGGCAAGGGAGGTTGTCGTAAACAGGCCTTTTAAAGGTCACTTTCAGAGCACCCAAATAAGTGGCAGCGTTGTGCAGATCACAAATGCACACCTGCAAATGAAGCCCCAGCTGTCCTAATGCAATGCAGATGGTACCTGCAGAGGGGACACAGTGTCCAGTGGTCACCTGACACTTGGATCCAAAAGGGCTGTGTTTTAGCATCTTGGTCCCTGTGATTAAGATGTGCTCTGGGAAACCAAAACTTCTTTCCCCCCACCCTCCCACCAGCTGATGGTGACACTAGTGTCAAAGCCACGTGTAAAGAGTTTGAACCAAGTAGTTTCTTGAAATTTTAGATTGGACAAAAGCAGTCTTTCCAAATTAATATTTTATTAAATAAATGAAATATTAAAAATTTAACTATATAAAAGTGATTTAAAATATATCTCTCTCAGTAAAGAAATAAATATTACAATAGCCGTTTGACTATTTCGTCTCCACACCTTAAAGTTTATATGATTCAACTTTACTGTGCATCTTCTCATTGGGAGAATAGGGATTGCCCTTAACCTTTACTTGGGTGACCTAATATTTGGGCATATATGGTAGTTGCTCACCCCTCTGAGGTCCCTCTGCACTTTGTCTTTTCTGTCAATTATACCCTCAGGGCAGGTGCTTTAGCTGTTACCCCTCTGTCCTCTCCATTGGCAGATGGGAAGCCTCCTGTGGGCAGGACCCAGGACATATTCACTTATGAATCCCCAGTGCCCAGAGTAGGAGTAGCATGCCCAAATGCTCAATACACATTTGAAAAAACTGACTGCAGAGGGGCATTGCTCTAAAACGGGAGAAGAAAGGAAAGAAGGATGGAAGAAGGGAGGGAGGGAGGGATGGAAGAAGGAAGGGGTAAAAAAGAGTTGTGAAGGAATGAGTTTTCGTTGATAGCAGCCCTGGACTTGGGTGTCATCAATAGTGATATGTGTGGGGAGAAACAAATAAAATAGGGACGCATTAACAGAAGTATGGTCTGTAGAGCAAAGGAGGAGCTTGCCGCTCCAGTGCATGATTAGACCATTCTGGGAGAAGTTGCTTTGGTTCTGGGCACCACACTTGAGAAGGAAGGCAAAGCTGCAGGTGGCTTTGGGAGAGAGGGAGCTCCCAGTCACAGGAGGTGTGCAAACAGAAGCAGAGGATGCGGGGCATCCTTGGGCCAGGACAGCAGCCTCTAGTCATAACCTCTCCTGGCTTTGTCTTCTACACTGCCCCCCACCCTTAGCCACATCCAAAACCGTGGAGACAATGCTACCCTCCCTTGGCACCAGGACCCGTGCTTGGGTTGCAGGGGCCCCTGGGTGGGGCTGCCTCTCTTGACTGTGCAGTGTTGGCACAGTCTCCCATGGCAGTGGGTAGAGGGAGGGCCCAGGCTCTGCTCCCTGGCATTGCTCCCTCTGGGCATGCCCTAGCAGATCCTGCCCCATGCATGGCAGGCCGTCAAGTGCACCTCGTAAAAAGGGCACGCACTGAGCTGGTGGGGGTTATGGCCACTGCAGACTCCTGGGTAGAAGACCCCTTCCTCCAGGGAATCCAAGGGTCTTTGCACAGACTTGTCCTTGCAACTCAAGAACTGAGAATCCAGGCTACAGTCAAACCACAAAGCTTGGTTTTAAAATTGCTACGGGAGGCCTCTACTTTTCAGCAAACTCTGCCCATCAAACCTCGATTTCCAAACCCAGCGCTCTTCACCCACAAAAGCAATATATTTTCAGTTCCTGGTTACAAAGTGCCAATCATGCAGTGGGCACCAGGCTGTGCCCTTTGAGCGATCCTCCTCACAGCCTAGTAGCGTGGTCATTAACATAATTCCTGTTTGACAGGAGAGGAAACGGAAGTGAAGGGCGAAGAGGGAACTGCCAAGTTCACACATCCAGGAGGAAGCAGAACTCAGAGACTTCTAGCTCTCTCTCTCTTTTTACAGAAGAGGAAACAGGCTCAGAACCACAAAGCCACTCATCCAGTGTGGCACAGTCGTGAACAGAGGAGACAGGTGTCTTGAGTTTTTCTGGCTCCCATACCTATGTTCATGCAGGGCCGCCCACAATGAGCAAATCACGTTTGTGTGGTACTAAATCTGGCCACAGTTTACCTGGCAGCCAAGGCAAAAAGGGAAAGAAGCCCTGGCACATGGCTTTCCTTGTCCTGTTCCCTTGCAGATACATACTTGGTGCTGGCATCAGTTCCAAAGGGGAGCTCATCACTGGTGCACAGGAAGGCTGAATGGACAGAATCTTCCTCTAGAGTCTACCCAGAGACACATCAACAGCATTCAGATGGATGGGTCCCATGGTGGCCATCCGAAAACGCCAAGCACTGGCATTTTCCTGAAATCCAGTGGAGGCCTCTCTGCCACAGGCTGGGGTCATGGGTGTCCTGGACTCAGCTTTCTCATAACACAAGGACAGAGCTTAGATGCTCTGAGACACATGGTCATGATGGCCATGGGATGGAAGCCTGAGGCGGGGGGTGAATTGAATCAATTTATGATCCCAATAACTTGCACTTACTGTGCAGTTACAATGATAATTACAACACAGTAATAGCTAACATTTATTGAGTGTTGGATGCTGTTTTGAGTCCTTTAGATGTATTAAGCTAACAACAACCCTAGTATTATTAATATGCCCATTTTACAGATGGGGAAACCAAAGCCCAGAGAGTGTAGGTAGCAAGGCCCCGGTCACATAGGCAGAGAGCAGTATGACTGAACATGTTAGGTTCTGATTTATTTAATCTTCATAAAAACCCTATGAGTGAGAAAAGGAGTGAAGGGTTGTTAAGGAGTTGCTTGTATTTGTTGCCTTTTAAAATCTTCATCCCCTCCAGCAGAGGTAGGGGCCATTATCATCTCCCTCCTATATGACATGCTGGGAGGCTCAGAGAGGTACAGCAACTTGCCCAAATCTACGCAGCCAAGAGGGCAGGACCCGAACAGGAGCCCAGCCTGTTCTGACCCCAGGGTCTGTGCCTTCCTCCTGTCGGCCCCTCAGGTGGCTGAGAGTTTGCAAAGAGCCCAGCCCATCCTACCTAGAGCAACTTGAGGGCAGGCCTGTGCTGATCCATCCCAGGGTCCAGCACACAGCTTGTCCTGGCCCTGGGAGAGCCCACTCTTCCCTGCTGCCTTCCTAGAGCTGTGGAGAACCCACCAGGGGGACATGGACTTTTAAAGAAAAACGGGAATAATGAATGTGGAAAGGGCCAAATCCTAGCTAGGCTACTTACTTGATTACCTTGAATCTTGTTGGCTGTGTGTCTCTGCATAGTTATTTAACCTCTCTGGACATCAGTTGCCTCATTTGTAAAATGAGGATGATAATAACGCCTACCTGATAGGCGCTATAAACTTTCAACGAGATTATGATTGCAAAGTGCTTGACACAGAATAGGTGGTCAGTAAGTGTTTAATAAATGAACGAATTGATGAGTCAATAGATAAACCCCAGGGACAGGGGTTGGATCTCATCCACAGATGATGTGCTGGCTAAGGGCTCAGTCTCTGGAACCAGACTACCTGGCTTCATAGTCTGGCTTCCCTCCTATCTAGATGTGTGACCCTGAGCATGTTACTCAAATTCTCTGTGCCTCACTCCCCTCGTGTAAAATGGGCTAATAAGGGTACTAGCCTCATGGGATTGTTTTGAGGATTAAATGAGATAATACACGTCAAGTGCTTAGAACAGTGCCTGGCACATGGTAAATGCACAATAAAACTAAGCCACCATTATTATTAATTAGTAACTCTTGTTATTCCTGGGGTCAGTTGCTTGGGGAAGAGGACGTTTCTTCTAGAGGAAGGGAACAGAGTGCGGACATGGGGTGGGACAGTAGAAGAAGCTGCTTCTCTTGGCCTTGAACACTGTGGTGTCTCATGTCCTGGGGCAGCTCCTCAGAGCTGGGTCAGGAGCTGCCAGGTCTGAGGAGCCTGAGCAGGGGACCAGAGGGGTTACGCCAGCCTGGGGCCCAGTGGTGCCACTGCAGGCCATGTGAAGCGTGGGTTATGCCTGGCAGGCCTGGGACGTTTGGCTTCCTGTGACCCTGGGGTCTTTCAGGCAATCTTCACCTCCCTCAGCTGGCCCTGCACTGGCTAGAGAGCATCAGGGGAATCACGGAGGCTCTGGGGCCATGTGGGCTGCAGCAGGAACCTGAGTGGAGGATCCCAGGTTGTCAGGGATTTGAGGCAGACTAGGATCTGGGACAGCTGGGATGTGTGTATCTTAATGTGCAGGGCCTTGTTGGTCCAGGAGGCCAGGCCACTTGCACCACCAGTGGGTTCGGTGGGCTCCAGGATTGGGGGGCAGACCCAGGTCCTCCTCCAGCTCTGATGGGAGATGGTGCAGAGGGAAAGAGTCCAGCCCCGGGCCCCTGGCTTGGGTGCACACCCAGCCCACTACTGCCTAGCTGAGGGTCTTTGAGCAGGTCACGTGCCTGCTCTGAGCCTCAAGTTCCTTATCTGTAGAATGAGGACAGTTGTTCCCAGTGTGGGAATGAAATGAGAAGCAGCCTGGGAAGGGATCGGCGCAGAGTGGAGGCTCAGTCCAAATGGCCTGAGGTTAGAATTACCGCGAGTTTGGAATAAGATCCAGTGTGGAGCACACTTTTTCTCCAAAACACATCTGTAGTGTAAAACGCGATTGGGCTGCATTTCTTGAGGCGTTGCCAGGAGCCCGACGAGGCTGGTAAAGGCCAGAGAACAGAGGCAGACCTTGGTGGGACAGGTTGGGGGTGAGGTGGTGGAAGGATGCCACCAGGGGCCACAGCAGGTGCAGCAGGGTACGGTTTGGACCCTGCGGCCAGGCTGACTTTTTCAAAACCCCTGGCTTGCCCTTTCTTGGCCACGTGGCCTCTGACAAGCAACTTCCTTCACTAAGCCTCAGTTTCTCCCCCTGAAAAATGAGGACGGGGGACAGGGTCTGTTTCTCTGACTACTGGGAAGAGTAAATGAGGCCAGTGGCCCTTCCGTTGTCCCAGAGCCTGGCATGGAGACTGGCTCAGACCAGGTTCTTCATCTCAGCAACCACTGTTACTGCCTCAGGAAGAGAAAGGCTGGGGCCTCTGTCTGCTCTCTGTGCTGAGGGACGCTATTCCTTGTTTATGTAGGGAATCCATCAAAGCCACCCCAGCCCGTGCTGGAGGCTTCTCACCACGGTCTGGTTCACGCTCAGAGGTTTCTTCATCATCGTCTGCCCAGCCTGAGGGAAGGTGTCTGTGCCGTGTGGCTGGGGGAGCTCTGGTACCGATTGGGACTTGGAAAGCCCAGGATCAACTCGAGGCTGCAGCACTTACCCAACTGGGGCCTCAGGCAGGCCTCAGTGTCCTCATCTGTAAAATGGCCAGGAAAAATCAGTTTCTGGGTTTACTGGGGATCAGATGGGATTCGTCTTGGACTGTGATATTCAGGCTGTGTGTATTGCAACACTGCAGTCGGAAGCACAGGACCAGGTTGGCAGTCCAGGATTTGGTCCCATAGACCAGGGTTCAAATAGTGATTCGCCTTCTTACTTGCCCTGTGACTTGCCCTTATGTCTCAGAGCGATGGGGACTCAGTGACAGGCTAAACTCTCGTGAAACAAGGACCATTAATTCTATCAGAGGGATAGATATAGAAAGATAAATACCCTCTTTTATCTCCCACTCCTTCCCCCAACAATTTCTGGTCCCTGCTTGCTCTGCCCCCACTTGTCCCATAACTGGGTGAAATCTCATGAGGGCTCTTTAAAACTCAGTCCCACAACCATTGCAGGAGCACCCGTTCTGCGCCAGGCCTAGGGTCGCGCCCTCGCTGGCTGGAGAGAATCAGGCAGTACAGGTGGGATGGGAGGAGATGGGACCCGAGCCAGCAGAGGTGGGTGACTGGGAGGTGGCCCTGAGAGCTGGTGCCGAGGCACTGGCCGTGGAAGCCCAGCACCCAGGAGCGCTGTCCAGTTCACCGAGCCATTTCGCTTCGTGGCCTTTTCGCCCTTTTCACTGATGAAGAAACTGAAGCTCAGAGAGGGGAAGGATTTGCCCGTGTCACACAGCTGGACTCAGGGGACTCGTGCTTGTGGTGGGACCCCTACAGTCGGGTCCTCACTCTCACTGACCCCTCACCTGCAGAGGGAAGAGGCTCCTTAGACCAAGAGGAAGGAGACCATGAGAGGAGGCAAGCACGTGGAGAAGAGTCCACATTATCCTCCATCCTCCCAGGGGTGGTTAAGGGTGGGAGACCTGGGGGCAGAGTGTCTGGGTTCGAATCCCAGCCTGGGTACGCACTGCCTGTGACCTTGGGCTAGCCACTCCAACTCTCTGTGCCTCAGGTTCTATTTCTGTGAAATGAGGCAAATGATAGGAACTCCCTGAGAGGTGTGTGAGGAAGGAATGAGCTGATAGGCCTGAAGCATTTACAGGGGTGTCTGGCAATAGTGAGTTCTCAAGAAACACATGCCCCACGGGCAGCCACGGTTACAGGTTCTAACTCCTGCTTTGAAATGCCTCATAAGATTCTGTTTGCATTCTTTGAGTCTGAAATACACTTCTAAGCATCTATCCTGAGGATGTAATCCCAGACGGATAGGGACTAAGCTAAGAAATGCCCAGAGTTCTTCAGTACACATTGCGTACTCCAGTATGAATTCACAAACACCTCCTACCACAGGTAATGTTCAGTAAACAGCTGTTGCTCACAGAACCTTACAGAGCTCCTGGCCATGATGCTTCTGAAGAGTCTGGAGTCACGGGAGAGAAAGCTTACGTCATAATGTTAAGTGAGAAAGGCTGAACAATGTGTATAAAAACAAGGTGAAAGGAAATGCGTCAAAACATGACAAGTCATTTTCTCTGAGTAATAAGGAATATGGGTGTTTTTTTCCCCTTCTATCTGTGGGTAATTTTTTTTTTTTTCTGTACGCGGGCCTCTCACTGTTGTGACCTCTCCCGTTGTGGAGCACAGGCTCCGGACGCGCAGGCCCAGCGGCCGTGGCTCATGGGCCCAGCCGCTCTGCGGCATGTGGGACTTCCCGGACCTGGGCACGAACCCGTGTCCCCTGCATCGGCCGGCGGACTCCCAACCACTGCACCACCAGGGAAGCCCTCTGTGGGTAATTTTTAAATGTTCTGTAATGAGCATGTACAAAACTTTTCTAATGGTAAAGGACTAAACAGACTACTTTTCAAAGGTAGAGTTTTATCTAGTGGCTGAACCACTGCCTGACCGGTCCTTAGCATTTTGGTGTGGATTGGGTTGTCAGTTTTCAAGCAATGAGTTGAACGCTGTGGGATGGGAGTGTGACAGGTAGTGCTTAGTTCATGCATATTTACTAAGTCCCAGCCCTGGGTCAGCTTCAGAGTGTGCAAAGTGTGCAAGGGAAGTGGGCCTTGGGGGAGGGCCTAGGCACAGCTTGAAGTCCCCTTGATACCAAGCTGGCAGGAGGTACCAAAAAATATTCTGGGAACATTGCTGTCTTCATGATTTTGCCATATCCAGATGTTGCCTGTACTATCACTCACTTCAGAGTTTAAAAAAAATTGGTTCACCTAAAAAATACTCAGAAAACTGTAAAACATTATTGAGAGGAATCCAAAAACCAAATGGAATGATATATCACATTCATGAATTGAAGATCTCGTATTTTAAAGAAATCAATGCACTGCAAACCAATTTATAGATTCAGTGCATACAACCCTAATCAAAATCCTAACAGGTGTGTGCGTGCGTGTGTGTGTGTGTATGTAGTATGTATTATAACTTGGAAAACAAGTTTGTAAAGCCTGTGTGGAAACACAAAGGGTGAAGGATAGCCATTTTTTGAAAAAGACATTTTTTGATAAAAAGGAACAAAGTAGAAGGATTTGCTCTACTGGATGCCAATACCTATTATATAGCTAAGTAACTAAGATAGTGTGGTATGGGTACAGGATAGACAAATAGACCAACGGAAGAGAGACAGATGCCAGACATACATGGACTCATATGTTTTTTGACAAATGTGACATTACCAAGTAGTGGGGGAAAAGGAACATCTTTTCAATGACTAGTGCTGTGCCAATTGGATACCTATATAGGAAAAAAAGAAACTTGATCCCTACCTCACACCACTCACAACATCAATTTCAGGGGAATTATAGATCTACATGTTAAAGGCAAAACAGTAAAACTTCTAGACAATAATGTAAGAGAATGTCTCAATGACCTCAAAGTGATAGAAAAATTCTTTAACAAGACACAGAAAGTACTGATCATAAAAATGGATTGATAAAATTGACTACAATAAAAGTTAACATTCTTTTTGTCAAAAGATATTAATGAGAAATTAAAAGGCAAGTTACAGAGTGGGAAAAATATATCATACACATATAACCAACAAAGGACTTGTTTCCAGAATAAATACAACTACAAATTGATATGAAAAAGACTAACAACTCAATACAGGAATACTTCACTTTATTCAGTTTTGTTTACTGTGCTTGACAGATACTGAATGTTTTACAATTTGAAGTTTTGTGGCAACGCTGTGTTGAGCAAGTCTATCGGCACCATTTTTCCAACAGCGCTTTTTCTCACTTTGTGTCTCTGTGTCATATTTTGGTAATTCTTGCAATATTTCAAACTTTTCATTATTATTATATGTGTTATGGTGATCTGTGATCAAGAGTCTTTCTTGTTACTCTTATAATTGTTTGGGAGTGCCATGAACTGCTAACATTATAAGACAGAGAACTTAATTGATAAATGTCATGTGTGTTCTTACTCTTCCACTGACCAGCTGGTCCCCTGTCTCTCTCCCTCTCCTCGGACCTCCCTATTCCCTGAGACACAATAATATTGAAATTAGGCCAATTAATGACCCTACAATGGCCTCTGAGTGTTCAAGTGAAAGGAAGAGTCATACATGTCTCACTTTAAATCAAAAGCTTGAAATGATTAAGATTAGTGAGGAAGGCATGTCAAAAACTAAGACAGACTGAAAGCTAAGCCTCTTGTGCCAAACAGTCAGCCAAGCTGTGAGTGCAAAGGAAAAGTTCTTGAAGGAAATTAAAAGTGCTACTTCAGGGATTCCCTGGTGGCACAGTGGTTGAGAGTCCGCCTGCCGATGCAGGGGACATGGGTTCGTGCCCCGGTCCGGGAAGATCCCACGTGCCGCGGAGCAGCTGGGCCCGTGAGCCATGGCCGCTGAGCCTGCGCGTCCGGAGCCTGTGCTCCGCAATGGGAGAGGCCACAACAGTGAGCAGTGAGAGGCCTGCGTACCGCAAAAAAAAAAAAAAAAAAAAAAGTGCTACTCCAGTGAACACATGAATGATTAGAAAGCGGAAGAGCCTTCTTGCCAATATGGAGAAAATTTTAGAGGTCTAGATAGAAGATCAGACCAGCCACAACATTCCCTTAAGGCAAAGCCTAACCCAGAGCAAGACCCGAACTCTATTCAATTCTATGAAAGCTGAGAGAGGTGAGGAAGCTGCAGAAAAATGTTTGAAGCTAGCAGAGTTTGGTTCATTAAATTTAAGGAAAGAAACTGTCTCTATAACATGAAAGTGCAAGGTGAAGCAACAAGTGCTGATGTAGAAGCTGCAGCAAGTTATCCAGAAGATCTAGCTAAGAGAATTCATGAAGGTGGATACACCAAACAACAGATTTTCATGTGGACAAAACAGCCTTATATTGGAAGAAGATTCCATCTAAGACTTTCATAGCTACAGAGGAGAAGTCAATACCTGGCTTTGAAGCTTCAAAGGACAGGCTGACTTTCTTCTTAGGGAAATAATGCAGCTTGTGACTTTAAGTTGAAGCCAATGCTAATTTACTATTCTGAAAATCCTATGGCCCTTAAGAACTATGTTCAGTCTACTCTGCCTGTGCTCTATGAATGTAACAACAAAACCTGGATGACAGCACATCTGTTTACAACATGGTTTACTGAATATTTTAAGCCCACTGCTGAGATCTGCTGCTCAGAAAAAAGATTTGTTTAAAAATATTACTGCTCATTGACAATACACCTGGTCACCCAAGATCTCTGATGGAGATGAACAACGAGATTAATGTTGTTTTCATGCCTGCTAACACAATATCCATTCTGCAGACCGTGAATCAAGGAGTAATTTCGATATTCAGGTCTTCTCATTTAAGAAATACATTTCATAAGGCTATAGTTGCCATAGATAGTGATACTTTTGATGCATCTGGGCAAGGTCAGTTGAAAACATTCTGGAAAGTGTTCACCATTCTAGATACCATTAAGAACAGTCATGATTCATGGGAAGAGGTCAAAATGTCATCATTAATATGAGTTTGGAAGAAGTTGATTCCAACCCTCACGGCTGACTTTGAGGGGTTCAAGATTACAGTGGGGGAAATAACTGCAGGTGTGGTGGAAATAGCAAGAGAACTAGAATTAGAAGTGGAGCCTGAAGATTGTTGCAATCTCATGCTAAAATTTGAACGGATGAGGAGTTGCTTCTTCTGGATGAAGAAAGAAAGTGGTTTCCTGACATGGACTTTACTCCTGGTGAAGATGCTGTGAAGATTGTTGAAATGACAGCAAAAGATTTAGAATATGACATAAACTTAGTTGATAAAGCAGTGGCAGGGCTTGAGAGGATTGATTCCAATTTTGAAAGGAGTCCTACAGTGGGTAAAATGTTATCAAACAGCGTTGCATGCTACAGAGAAGTCATTCGTGAAAGGAAGAGTCAATTGATGTGGCAAACTGCACTGTTGTCTTATTTGAAGAAAGTTCCACAACTATCCCAACCTTCAGCAACCACCATGCTGATCAGTCAGCAGCCATCAACATGGAAGCGAGACCCTCCACCAGCAAAAGGATTACTACTCCCTGAAGGCTCAGATGATGCTTAGCATTTTTTAGCAATCAAGTATTTTTTAAATTAAGGTTTACCATTTTTAGACATAATCCTATTGCACACTTAACAGACTACAGTATAGTGTAAATATAAAATTGTATGCACTGGGAAACCAAAAACTTCATGTGACTTGCTTTATTGCAATATTCTCTTTATTGAGATGTTCTGGAACCAAATCCTCAATATCTCCGAGATATGCCTGTATAAAAATGGGGGAAAAAACAGGCATTTCAAAATAAGAACATTCCAATGGCCAATAAATATATAAAACAGTACTGAATCTCATCGATAATCAGGGAAATGAAAAATCAAATTCACAATGAGATAACCATGGCACCCCAGCCGGATTGGCTAAATTAATCTTTTGACAATACCAAGAACTGGCAAGGATGTGGAGCAACAGGAACCCTCATACACTGTTGATGGGAGTGTAAAGCCATACAATCACTTTGGAAAATTATTTGGTGGTATCTGTTAGAGTTAAACATACATGTACCCCCGTGATCCAGCAAAATCCTCCTAGATACAGACCCAACAGAGACCTGTTCATGAATGTTCCTAGCAGTTTTATTCAAATAGCCCCAAACTAAGAACAACCCACGTGTCCATCAACAGTAGAATGGTCAATAAATTGGGATATACTCATACAATGGAATATAATTCAGTAATGAGAGTGAAGTACAGTCCACATACCAACCTGGATGACTCAGCAACATAATGTCCTGTGAAAGAAGCCAGGCACCAGAGAGAACATACGACATGACTTTATTTATGTGATGTTGAAAAACAGGTATGTGTAGGTTATAAAAGTGTAGAGAAAAGCAAGACGTGACTATCATAAAATTCAGAGTAGTGGTCAACTTTGAACAGGAGGGAGGGGTACCGTTTGGAGCAGCCCAAAGGAGGGGCCTCTGGGGAGCGAGAAATGTCCTATTTCTTGACCTGGATGTTTGCCTTTTGATAAATTATTGAGCTGCACATTTTAGTTTTGATGCAAGCTTTAGCCCCACACAATGTGGCTTCTCTGTGCATGTTATATTTCACAACAAAAAGTTTAAAAGAAAAAAAAACTTCCAGGGCACCAGAGGGAAGGCAATTTGAAAGAGTCCGGCTCCTGAGGGAGCATCCCTCGGGCAGTAGATCAAGATACTGTCAGTAAGAAACACAGAAGACATCGAAGCCTTATTTTATCTAGGCATCAAATGCCTTACCCATCTTAGAATTAGAAACAGAATTCAAGAGAGAGAGGGCCAATGCAGAGATGTGCATTAGCATGTTTACACACTGGAAAATAAATGCATATAGTTTTCTGACTGAAAGTCAGGCAGACCTGGCTGCACTGTTTGGCAGAGATGGTCAGCTGTTCAGTTTGCGAGGTGAAGTTTTTTGGAAAATGTAGGAGTGGAATCTACAGCTCCAAAGTTGTGATGAGATTTTATTTAAAGCACTTATTGGGTATACAGCATGCTGGAAGTTACATCCTTTGCAATTATTTGCTTCTATGATGAAAACATTTAGGTGCCAACTAAAACTGTTTGTGTGCTGTAGGTAGTTTTCAAAATTCTTTTAGGGGCTATGTGAGGCCCCAGTGTGAAGACCCCTGTATGAATAGACAGGTGGAAAGAGGCAAGCCGGGTGGTAGAGAATGGGCAGAGGCCTGGAAGGCCAGCTGCGCTGGGAAGGGGCTGGGGGAAGAAGAATGGTTGTCTGGTCTGCGGGGGAGCCCTGAAGAGTCACCCCTGACGGCCTGCAGGAGGGAGAGCAGGAAGAGGCCTAGGCACTGGGGAAGTAGAGCCCAGGAGAGCCAGCAGGAAGAAAAGGCCAGGGGCTGGGAGCCTTTACATGAACAGGTGGTCAAGCAGATGTAGGAGAAGAAAGCAAAGAAAGGGGGCATCCCTGGCCCCTCGTTGTGTGTAGCCACAGCTCTTGAAAAGACCCAACAAAGCAGGCCCCCTACTCTGGCAGCTGCCTTGAAAAGACCTTGTGCCCACCCATCTGCCACCAGCTCCCATCCCCCACTAGCACCAGGGTTTCCCAGCAACACTGGCCTTTCCTGGCCAGGGGTGGGGCAGGGGAGGGAGGTGGAAGGCCACCCAGCCACCTAGCCCTGTGCCTGGGGACAGAGGCCGCTGGGGGCGACTCTGTCCTTCACATCTCTCTTCGGAAAATTGTCAATACGAAAGATAGTGGCTATAATAAAATTTGAAATTTCAAATAGTGCCAACATCGGCAGAAAGATCAAAGTGAAACTGTGCTCTCTGTAAACCTCCACCGCAGCCAGTTTGCTATGTATTCTTGTTACCTCTGGTCAAATTCTCCCCAAAAGAAAATAGCTGGGTCTCTAGAGTCAGCCAGTTAGGATGTGCATCCCAACTCTGCCACCGCTGTGTGATCTTGAACAAGTTCTTTACCTCTCTGAGCCTTATTTCCTCATCTGCTAAATGGAGCTAGGTTTAGTACCAGTCTCAGAAGATTGATGCAATATTCTGGGTCCTCCACGGCATGAATCCCTACCCCCATCCCTCCTCCACCGAAGTTGAAAGGGGTGGGTGTGTCCCCCGGGGAGGAGAGTGGAACACTCTGAGCACTGTCCGCAGCCCACCCACACACTCAGAGGGAGCTGAGGCCCCTGAACTAAGGAAAGTCCATTCTAGTGGACAAGACAGACAAGAAACCAGGGTGATACGTGGAATGAGGGAAAACAGATCAGTGGGATGGGTGGGTGGCAGTGGCCTTTCCAGCCAGGCAGTCAGGGAAGGCCTCTCTGAGGAGGGGGGAGGGAAGCAGGAAGGAAGCCAGGTGGACGTCTGAGGAAGGGTGCACCAGGCAGAAGGGCCTGCAAGGGCATGAGCTCGGAGGCAGCCCGGTGTGCTTGCACATGACATAGGTATCACCTGAGGAAAGGGGAGCTCAGGAGGACAAAGGATCAAGGTCAAGGCCACCTAGGATGCTGAGTGGCTGAGCTAAGAGATTTCAACCCACGTCTTTCTGACCCCAGAGTCTTTGACCCTGAAGCCTCCCCCAGCTGAATGCTGCCTGCCTTGCATCTCTCACCTTATCAAAAGGTCAAAGTCCTCCTCTCTTTCTTGGAAGAGCAGGGGTGGGGGTGGGCAGGGCTTAGCGCAGGATGGTTCCCACTCAGCCAGCCCTGGTCACAGCCCAGTGGAGTGCTCCCCACTGATCCCTCCAGGTTCCTGTCCCTCCGGTCTCTACTGCCGCTGAGCTGGACCCTGCGGGAGGAGTTCCAGGATCAGGCATCCCTCTAAACTGTCCAGCCACTCTCGGCCACCTTGTCAGAGACTGGGATTCCCGCATAGCCCAGCTGGGGTCCTTTGGGGTCCTTGCGACCTCCTAGGACTCAGACAGCTGAGGGCGCAAAGCCATCTCCGGCCTGGGCTTCCTGCCAGTGCAGGCCACTCTCTGGCCTCAGGTGCCCCAGTTGAGGACCAGGGCCATTGCTGAATATTAATGAGGAAATGAATGAATGAAGAGGGAGTGACAATGAATGAAAGGGATGCGCAAGCAGCCGGGTGGCCTGGAGAGCTGAGAGGCAGGAGGCTCCAGAGAGGTCAGACAGGGGAGGAGGTCAGAGGGGGATGCCATGAAAGGTCAGACTCAGCTGGGCCTCCTTTAACCCCAACCCCGAGGCTCATGTGCCCATCTCTGAAATGGACCCATTATGGACTCTGCAAGCAGCGAGTGCCTCTCCCTCCAACTGACCCAATTCTGGCCACTGGCCAGAGGCCATCAGCTTCTGAACTCCACAGCACTCACGATTGCATGAGGGGAGCCTCTGGGATAAGCAGCTCTTGTTTGCGGTGCACATCCCAGCCCTGAGTGTTGGCACTGCCAGTCTCTAAGCAGTCCTCACAGTGGGCGCTCCTGTCCCTGTAGTCTAGGGGCAGAAGCAGCCACTTGGACCTGGCATCCCAGCACAAGATTACACGGGGGAGCGAGAGCCAGAGTCACTCCTGGGAGTTGGACTCTGGAGGCCCTGGGTGCGCGCTTGCCCCCGGGGGGCAGGCCCTCTGTGGCCGCAGATCCTTTCCCGGGCAAAGCTCATCCTGGGCGGGTCTCTGTGAATCTGTCCTGACCTTCAGCTTGACACGGGGGTGGGAAAGGCGGGGGCTATATTTCAGGACCCATCACGTGAAAACAGACTGAAGATCCCCCTATTTTTAGCAACCAAGCTGCATGTACCTGTTCCCTGCCACCCGCCACCACCACCACCACCCCACCACCAGGAGCAAAAGCTCGGACGAACATTCATTCACACCCAATAATTCCTTAAATAAAGACAGCTACATTTTGGCATCCCCTGTGCTCGAAATATATGCTCCTTAGATTTTTCATATCACATGCGGTCTGCATAATTTTAACCCAAGCGCATCAGCTGTCGACGGTCTTATTATGTGAGTCACCGTTTGGGGTCTTAAGATAACAGGAACAGACTGGTGGGCTCAGTGAGTGTGGACATCCTGGTGCTCAATCCTGGTGGTCTGTCTGTGGGGTTCTCCTCATCCCCCGGGGAAGGGGCTGGAATCAGAGTGAGGCCTACCACCTACTGAGCTGCGCTTCCTGTATCCATTTTGCTCACAGCCGGCAGAGTTCTCACCCTGCGGCACGCCCTGGCTGAATCCCTCCTGTGGTGTCCCGTCCAGTGCATAAAAGCTCACCTCCTGCCCTGCCCACAAGGCCCTCTCTGATCTGACTCCTGAGGACTTTTCCAACGCACCTTCCACTAGGCTGGCCTGTGCTCGCGGTGCTCTGTAGGTATTCCGAGCTTCACCTGGCCTCAGGGCCTTTGCACCTGCTCTTCACCCTGACTGGAATGTTTTTTCCCCAGATCTCCTAAGTGGCTTCATCTCATCACTCAGGTCTCAGCTCAAGTGTTGTGTCCTCAGAAAAGTCCCCTAGACATTGACCATCCTGACTAGCTGGGCTTAACCTTCCTGCCCCTCCTCCCTCAGGCACAAGTTATCTCAGCCTTCTATTTTATTGTCTTCAAAGACTTCCTGTAATACAGATAGGGCTACTCATTTATCGTCTTCCTAGGAGGCCAGCAACATGAGAGCAGGAATCTCAACTTCCTTGTTCACCACTGTATCTTCAGAGCCTATGTGACACACAGCAGGTGTTCAATAAATATCTGTTAAACCAATGAATGAACCCTCAGCAATGCTATTGCTATTTCTCCTGTGTTACAGATGAAGAAACTGAGACCCAGAGAGGTTATAACTTGTCTAAGGTCACACAGCCTGTACACAGGGATCCCCCTGGTCCCATGAGCCCCACAGTAGGTCTGGGGTTGAGAATCTCACCTGGAGCACAAACCCTCCTTCTCTCCTCAGGGAATAAATCTTGAGGGGCATGCAGTGAAAGGCTGAGCAAAGTCTGTCTAATTAACCAGTGCAGGGGCCTCCATGCAGAGAGGATGGACCTTTGACCACAGCCCACAGGTGACAGGACAGGAACTCTACCCATAAAGACAACTGTGTCATTCAGGCCAGCAGCACTGACAAGCAGCTCACAGAGCTTGCTCTCATCAAGTCAGATTATTACAGGGCGTTACTGTCCATAAAGGACCTTGGAATGAAGGTGACTGGGGAGAGGCCTTTTTAGAAATTTCTGAGCCAACTCCCAAAACCTTTCACCAAGCTTAGGGGGAAGGGAGCTCATGCTTACTGGGTTCCTACTGTGTGTCAAATGCCACGCTGGGTGCTTTCCTTACATTTTTCCATCAAATCCTCCCCTCAACCGTGGGAAGCAGGTACTCTTGCCATGGTGAGCCAAAATTAAGATGCCATCCATCGTAAGATGCGTTTCGATTTCCGACACACAAACAATGTGAACACACGTGCCTTGTAGACTCGATGAAACCTGGAATTATCCTCATCTTACACACAAAGATGCTCAGGCTCAGAGAGGACAAACGATGCTCCGTTGTGGGCGGGGGAGGTCCTCCCAACTGCTTGGTCTGGTTCCCCACCCTCTCCACCGTGTGCCCAGCCACCAAGCCTTTCTGCTGTTCCTTCTCCTGGGAGCATCCTTCCCAGTCATCGGCCCCACTCCAGCCTGGTGAGACGCCTGGCCCAGACATGACCCCCTCTCTGGCCCTCCCTGGCCTCTGCGCTCTGTGGATGAGCCACTGTTGGCAGCCTGACCTGGAAAGCGGTTCATCAGTTCTTCCAGGGCTGTGACAGTCTGGTTCCCCATCGTCTGTCAGCTGTGACGTAGATAGGATCACCTGAGGGGCTTCGTTCCTCCTTGTCATGGACTATCAGACCTCAATGGACTTAAGAATCACAAGGGGAAGTGTGTCTGTAATGCAGAGTTCTGGGCCCTCCCCTTAGAATTCCTGATTGGCTAGGTCTGGGTGAGGACCCGGAATCTGCACTTCTACAATCCTGCCCTGTGATTCAGTTGTGGGAGACTTTGCAAACCGCTGCTCTAAGCTTTAGAGTCTGAGGTCGTCTGGACTGGCAGGATGGCCCCCAGGGAGGTTGCCCCTGTGAACTGAGCAATCAGGACCCTCTAGTTGTAAAGTGGGAAAGCAATACGATAACAAACGTACCTGCCCCAAACGTTTATTAGTAGATTACACCATCCCACCCAGGCTGACCTACCTGTTTATCCCTACTGGAGTCAAAACTTACCCCTCCTAAATCAACTGTACTTCAATAAAAAATAATAATAATAATAATAAATAAGTCACGGGGATGTAAGGTTCAGCTCAGCATAAAGAATGTAGTCAATAATACTGTAATAACTTTGTATGGTGACAGACCGTTACTAGACTTATCGTGGTAATGATTTTGCAAAGTATTTGAACATCAAATCACTATGTTGTACACCTCAAACTAACATAATATTGTATGTCAACTAAAATTAAAAAAAAAAAACAGAAAAAGAAACTTACCCCTCCTATCCATGCCTCGCTTAGAGTTCTGGTATTACTGGTAGAGCTCCGGCTCCCTGACACCCTGGCCTTTTTGGGGTGCCAAGGTAAAGGTGTACAGTGTAGGTGCGAGTGTTCACTGCTCTGCGTTCACAAGGGCTGTCGGGAGATAACACCTTCATGCAAAGGAGCAACGCCAATGGTGGAACTCTAGGCCCGGTTGCAAGCCGCTGGTAATAGGACTGACAATGGTCCTGTGTATGTCCCTGGCACTTGGTACGTGGTCCAGCAATAGTTTATAGAAAAACCGAAGGGCCCGGGCCTTCCTCCTGAGCTCTCCTATTTACAGCCTTGCTTTGATGTCCTTATGGCTCCTCAGACACCACTTACCAAAACGCAAGGCTGGAGGGGTGAGTGCGAGCCTGGATGGTGAGAGCCCTATAGGCCTGAGAGTTTGCCTGCTACTCTAGGATAATGGGGATTTTGAGCAGGTGGCAAAGGGATTTGAGGACAGAGAGAGTGGAGACATGTACCCCCGTGAGAAGGCCGTTGCAATAGTTTCTCCAGCCATTCATGGAGTGTATTCAGGTGGATAAGGAAGGTCCCTGCCTCGCAAAGCCCACAGCCTGGACACTCAGCAGTAGCCAGAGGGCATCTGTCATGCTCTTCCAGGAAGCACAAGTTTATTTTATAATTGATGACAAGGCCGAAAGAATCTGCCCACTAGAACTCTCCTCTATTCTCGTTCTATATCTTAGAGGCCAATGACCTGGGGACTTTGATTCTCCTCTCTTCTGCTTAGAACCTCAATTTCCACCTCTGTAAAATGGGTATCAAATAAAATCTGCCTCATAGACTTGTTGGAAGATTCAAAGAAGGAAACAGATATGTAACCATGCCTGGAGTGTAAGTGGCCTGTAAGGGTTAGGGGTGGGGACTATGTCGGGGACATGCTAGTAGAAAGAAGGAGAGGGGCAGACATTTCTACTAAGTCTCTCAATGAGTAGGAAGTGCAAACAGATCAGAGAGACATTTGAGAAGGAGGTTGATTTTCCACAAGACTGTACTGTGTGGTTGTTGCCCCAGTGCCTTCTACCTTCCCAGCCAGCCTGACCAAGGCAGCACCTCCAAGCTTAGAGATAGCCCCATGCAAACTAAACCTCTCACCTGCAATAATCTTTTTTCTCCTCAGGACCTAGAGTCTCTTCCCCACAAATCTGATCATGTCATACTTCTGCTTAAAACACTTAAGTGGTTTCCTACCATCTTGGTGTCAAACCCCAGTTCTTCCCTATGGCCTTTTGACCTTTGCATGGCCTGACCTCTGCTCATCTGACTTTATCTCGTCCCTCTTGGTTCTGCCCATAGGATCTCTCCCTCCAGGTACCTGTTCTTGGTCCATTCTGTTTCCTTTGCCTGGAATGCTTCCCACCCCTCCTTCTTCCCCTGGATACAGTCCTCAGACCTCAAGGAAGCCTTGCCTTTACCCCTTCTCTCTCTTCTCTTGCTCTGAGCAACCTCCCTCCCCCATCCCACCACACATACACTTTTCCTTTGTGGAACTTTTCAAGGGGACAAGTATGCATTTATTCATGAGGTTATTTAGTTATTGCTCCTCCCCCCAGACTATGAGCTCACATGGGCAGCAACATAATCATCTGTTCAGTGCAGCATCCCTGGCTTCTGGCACAGGGCCAGCATGTAGTACGTACTCAACGAATGCTGGCTGAATGAACAAAGGACAGACAGAGCACAGAAATCATTAGGGAGGAAGGACCTACTATGTGCCCAGAGCTTAGTCGTGCAGAGAGATCCAGATGGGTGAGGGGAGGCTGGGAAGAGACCAACCTTGATTCCCTAGGCCAGTGGCTTCCACAAAGGACTCATTCAATCCCATGCAGCCCCAAGGGTAGGGGACTTCTTCCCCATATCTGAGTCAGAGAGGCCTGGACCCACTTCCTCGGCCCGCACACAACTTTCTGTGTGACCTGGGCAAATCCCTTGGCCTGTCTGGGCCTCAGATCCCTCACCTGGGAGATCATCACAGCTGCCTTCTGCATTGTCAGAGGTGAGCAATTGGAGGCAGATGCTGACCCTGTGCCCGGCACACAGTATGTGCTCAATAAACATTCATCCCCTCCTTGTTGCAAATAAGCTTGTAATTTAATCCATCAGGAGAACCTGTTTATCCCAGGATCTTTCTCTCTTCACATTAGCTAGTAGGCTTTAAAAATCCCATTAACACCATATTTTTAAAAGCTGTGTTCTTGGGAGGAGGAAGGGAAGGGAAGACATTTCCTCGTGAATTTGATTTAGTGGGAAATGATCTTTGAGTTAGGAAATTCTTGTTTGGGGTCCAATCGCATTAACAGTGAAGAAGGCATGATGGGAATGGCCAGTGGACCAAGGCCAGCTCTCGCAGCTCAGCGTACGGGATACAGCCCGTGCACCCATGGTGCCTACGGTTCTGCCGTTACCATCACCCTTTGCATTAACTGTGCTCTCTAGAAATCCCTGTAGAAAAATAGCTCTTTGGTCATAATGGGTCCCTGGGGGGATGCAGTGGGGTTGGGGAGACACAGTGTGTGTGTGTGTGTGTGTGTGTGTGTGTGTGTGTGTGTGTGTGTGTCTGTGTGGAGTGGGGGGATTTTGTGTTACGCCTGTAAAGTGTAAACCTCCTCTACCTGAAAGAAGCTGATAGAAAAGCGGAGAGGGACCCACACACAAAGAAAACAAGCTAGGGTTTGTTTTTCCACAGCTTAGGAGAGACCGTGAGTCAGCGGGTGGATCAAGAGGGGGAAGGTTCCAGCTGGAGACGCTCAAAGCAGCCCTCGGTTCTCTGAGGGAGATGCATGGGAGCTGGCCTCAAAGCTGGAAGGCACCCCCATGAGTCAGTTCTAAGGAAGCACCAACACCATCCTGAGATGCCATTCATGTCATAAAAAGGAAGTACCTACTACATGCCACACAGTGTAACATGACGACTGCTTGGCACCTGGTGTCTGATTTAATCCTCACCACAGCCCTGAGAGATGAGGGATATCATACTCTTTTTATAGATGAGGACCCTGAGGCTCAGAGAGGTTAAGTCACTTACCCAAGGCAGCACAGGGAGTCAGTGATGGGGCTCTGGGGGCTGTGAAAACTACCTACGGACAAGCTGACAATATGCAGAAAAAGCCCTCAAAATGTGCCTGTTTTTGACCCAGTTGCCCCCCTTTGAGAAACTGAGGAATATAATCAGACAAGGGCCACCACCTCAGCTCTGTGCATGTTCTAGGAAGCGTCTTTCATCATGGGGAAAAACTAGAGGCCATGTTTCAGCCATGAGGAATTTGTGAAATAAACTCTAACAATGGAATACTATGCAGCCGTTAAAAATAATAGATGCATGCTGTTTACTGATGTCAAAAACAGTCACAGGGCTTCCCTGGTGGCACAGTGGTTGAGAGTCCACCTGCCGATGCAGGGGACGCGGGTTCGTGCCCCGGTCTGGGAAGATCCCACATGCCGCGGAGCGGCTGGGCCTGTGAGCCATGGCCGCTGAGCCTGCGTGTCCGGGGCCTGTGCTCTGCAACGGGAGGGGCCACAACAGGAGGGGCAGTGAGAGGCCCGTGTACCGCAAAAAAAAACAAACCAGTCACAAATGGCAGAGCCAAGATTTGAATAGTCTGTGAAGTCCCTGGATCCCAGGTTGGGCTCAACCACTGATCAGCTGTGTGTTGTTGGGCCATCGGTTAACCCTCCGGGCCTCTGTTTTTTTTAATTTTAAAGTGGGGATAAATCAAGAATTATAGAGCTTTTATAGGCATTGTAAGAAGTAGATGAGTTAATGTGTGTAAGCACTTAGAATGGCACCTGGCACACAGCAAACCACCTGTAAGCAGTAGCTATTATTTCCTCGGTTGGGAAATTTGAGGCCATTATTTCTTCAAACAGTTTTTCTTTTACTCACCTAATTACACATATATTAAGCAGCTTGAAATTGTCCCACAGCACCCGTGGATGCTCTATCCTTTAAAAATAATTTTTCTTTTTGTGTTTCATTTTTGGTAGTCTCTACTGCCGTGTCTCCGTATTCACTAATCTTTTGCCATGGAGCCCATCCAGTGTAATGTCTCAGAAGTTGTAGTTTTCATCTCCTGAAGTCTGTTTTCCATCTTCCAAGTCTCTGTTTAACTTCTTCGACATATGGAATGCAGTTATAATAACTGTTTCGATGTCCTTGTCTGCTTGTTCTAACATTCATGTCAGTTCTGGGCCGGCTTTCGTTGATGAATGTTTCTCCTTACTATGGGTTGTATTTCCCTGCCTCTTTGCCTGCCTGGACATTTGTAATTAGATGCCAGACATTGTGAATTTTACCTTGTTGGGAACTGAATATTTTGTTCTAGGATGAAATTCAATTATTTAGAAATGGTTTCATCCTTTCCAGTCTTGCTTTTAAGGTTTGTTAGGTTAGACTAGAGCAGTGCTTAGGAGTTAGGGCTGATGGTTCTCTACTACTAAGGTAAGATCCTTCTATGTATCCTGCGTGTTGGTCCGTGCATCACGAGGTTTGCCAGTCTGGGTGGTGCGAACGGGCACTGTTCCTGGCCCCGTATAAGTACCGGGCACTGCTCCATCTAATTCTTTCAGGTAGTTTTTCCCCCAGCTCAGATAGCTTACTTGCTGTGTGCACTGGTCAAAGGAGGCCCCCTGAGTTTCCCTGGATGTCTCTGTCTCTGGAGCACCCTCCTGTCCAACACTCTCTTCTGGAAACTCTAGCCACTTGGGACTCCCTGGGGTCTCAATTCCATCTCTTCAAATCAGAGAGACCATCGAGATCTGCCTGGTTTCCACCCCTCGCTCTGCCCCATGCTATGGTCTGGGAACTCTCTAGCCAGTGAGCCTGTCCTCCTTTGTTTCCTGACACTCCAGCATCACTGTTGCCTCCTGCCCAGTGTCTTGAAAAGTGTTACTGTGTATATTATGTCCCGCTTTTGTTTGTTTCAGGTTGGAGGGTCAATCCAGATTCTGTTCCTCTATGGCGGTCAGAAGCAGCAGTCCCTGCATTAGCTGTGATTGACGACTATCATTAACCCCATGCTCTAGTGCCTTTTTCAGGGCCCAGGATCTTTGGCAAGGGGAGACACAGAGAGGTTAATTGACTTGCCCAGGTTGCACAGCGAGTAAGTGCTAGAGTCAGGATTCGCACTAGGCTTGGCTGATTTGAAGTCCCTTCCCTCTACTCCAACTATTGCCTCTGGGCAGAGAGCTGGCCTGAACCGGGGGTGGCTGAGTAGCAGGGGGGCAGGAGGCCGGCCTCGTGCTTCAAGCTTTGGGATTCACAATCACCAGCTGCAGGGTGGGCTGGGACTGAAGGCCAAGCTGAGGCAGGACAAGGCCTTTGCGGGTTCTGGAGCCCAGGTTAGCTGTCCTGCCTGTTCCCTCCATCCCCTGGACCTTGGTGGTGTGGGAGTCAGGAGTGGGGCTTGCCAGGCCTCTGCAGCTGGGGTGGGGTTCCCAGTACAGGCAGCAGGCAGAGGCGAGGGCGGCAGGAGGGCCTGTGTGACAGCTACCCTTGTCCTCACCTATGGGACAGGACCCCTTCTGCGCCCTGCACGGCTGTGGGGTGGGCTGATGAGCAAGGGCCTCCTCATTCATCTGTGTATGGAAGGGTCAGTGGGTTTGCTGCTGATGAGAGGATGGAGAAGGGAAGGTAGAATGAATTTCCAAAGACTGATGATTATGTCTTAGCCATGGCCATCCTGCAAGAATCCCTCAAGTCTAGAAGGAAACCATGTCCTCCGGCATCAGAGAACCTGCATCTAAAGAAATACCTGGGCAAGCATCCTCGTCTCCCTGAGCATCAGTTTCCTCAACTGTTAAATATTCTCATCATGATTCAAGGCTTAGACACAACAGGTATCTAACCTGGATCTGCCCCAGAGGAGGTACCTAGGAGCTAGGAGTGAAAGAATTCACTGTAGGAATGAATGAATGAATGAATGAATGCATATTTGATCACAAAGCCACCCTGCCTACTCACCTCCCCAGGCTTGCAAATCTCACACAATATCTACCCTCCCACCCTCACCTCCCAAAACCCATGCGACGGAGGCTGGTCACTAAATTCCCTGACCTCAAATCTGCCCTGAAAACCCCACAGCAGGAGTCAAGGGATGGCAGCCTTTACTCGAACTCAGCGGTTTTGCCGGCTTCCCCTCGGGACCCTGGAGCTGGGAAGCCATTTTTCCTGTTATCACCATAAAATCTTGTTTTGTTCCAAATGGAGGCTCTTGACCCATTAGAACTGATGATCCTGATTCTTGCAACACGCTCTTATTCCTCTCAAGAAAAGACCTCACACGTGAAACAGGTTGCCATTTTTCTGAAATAGAATATCATACTCGTATGCAGAAAATGCAGAAAAGCATGAAGCAAAGGAAACCCAAAAAAATAAATAAAACTTGAAAAAAGTCCTCCATAGTCTGCTAACTAACAGATGGTCCTCCATAGTCTGCTCCACAGTCCTGCTAACACTTTAGCCTATATATGTCCAGCCTTTTTTTCTGTGCTGGAGTTAGAAAGGTGCTGAGTTACATTTTGATGAATGTATTTTTAAAAAAGTTTAAGGAAAGCATGCTCCTAACAAAATCTCTATGGTGAAAAGAGTCCATAGTGAGAAAGTAAGTTCATCTTCCAACCCGGCCCAGCCCCCATCTTTGCTTTCCCTAGAAATAACTCATGCTACGTCTTGTAGAGACTTCCATACAGTCTGTCGTTATAGAAGGGTGTGTGTGTGTGCATGTGTGAGCACACAGCTGTGTGTTTGATATCAGAATGTACCTACTGTACTGTAAATACTTCTTCACTCAGCCTCCTTTGGGAATGTGTTCCCGTGTCCATCAATCAACGCTCCTTCCCACGCACTATTCTATTTAATGGCTGCCCTTATTTATGGAACCAATTTCCAATTGTTGGGCATTTCAGTTGTTACCAATTATAAATCATCTTGACCACCCAGTGTGTTAAATGGGTAAATGTTAGGCTGTCTGGGGGAGAAAAAAGCCCTGATTTACGGTGCTTGCCCATTTCTATGGTGTAAATATTCCCATTCCACCGTGGCTGATTTTAGGCTACTGAAGACCCCAAAGGAGCACAGTCCGTGGAACCCTGTGTAAGCAGCTTCCAGCACACCAGAGCCCCACCGATGACCTTTGGGACCACCTTGGTGCATATTCCTAATTCTTCCCTAGGAATAAATTCCCCAAACTGAAGGATTGTCAAAGCATATGCTCGATCCCAAAGCTGTGGATGAGCAATACCAAAGTGCCCTCCAGAAAGACGTTATCAGCGTATGCTCCCTCAGCCTAGTGCGAGAGATCCTTGCTCATCTCACCTTGCCCCTCCAACCATGCCTGTTATCCTGCCTTTTCATCTCTCCTGTCTGATAGATGAAATAATCGTAGCTCATTGCTAGTTTCATTTGCATTGTTTTGGGTGAATAACTCTTTTTTGCAAGCTTATAGTCAAGTGAAATTTTATTTGGGCAACTTTCAGAACATTTCACAAAGTCTCTGGGGATTATCAGTGTCCGAGAAGCAATTGGAGAACATGGCTTTTCTTGCATGGCTTTGTTTATGGACGAGATCTAACAGGAGATCCATTCACTCACCAAACAGCTTCAATGCTTTGCCCAGAAGGCACCTTACTTGCCATGTTACTCAATCTCATTTTGTCCCAGTCACTCTGCCCCCTACACCCTCCCTGCTCCTACCTTTGTCTCAGGCAAATACATCTGGAAATACCAGAGTGTCCACTCAGCATGCTGTGGACACAGGTGCCAACTAAGAGCTGTGCTCGGGGAAGGTGGAGGTGGGCAGTATGAAGTATCTGAGGCGCTTTACAAATAAAGGAGATGTTCTGGAGAGGCACCTGTGTGGCCTTGGACAAGTTATGTCACCTCTCTGAGCCTCAGTGCTCTTATCTGCAAAATGGGCGTAGGGGGTGAGGTGGCAACAGCACAGCCTATGCAAGATTGCAGTGAGAATTAAATGAGCAAGTGCATTTTAAGTGCTTAGCACAGGGTCTGGCATCTGGTAGATATGCAACAAATAACAATCATCATCATCATCATTTTATCACACTATCAGAGTGCCTTGTAAACCACAGGGGTATATACAAATGTGAAGTAGTACCATTACCATCCTCCGTGTTTCTTCTAGCCCCTCTGCTCTGATCACCATAGACCTCACATGTCCAGTTCCAAAGCCAATCTTCTCTGGAATGGACTGGACCCCCTTTGAATTCTTTGAACACAGTGCCTTCATTTGACCAAACATGACTTTTCTCAGAGCAGAGCTAAAGGCTTCTTCAAGGACCTTCCTCCAATAGGTCCTTTCTGCCTTTGCTTGGGTGGGGACAAAAGTGTCTTAATGGAGCTCTTACCTCCTGTCTCCCCAAGCCAATTTGTCCTGCCCAGATGTCTTCATGAGTCTTTCAGGACACAGCCTTTAATCCATCCATCCATCCATCCATCCATTCATCCATTCATCCATCCAACAAACTGATTGCTTACGTCTGTTCTCAGCTACAACACAGTATCACAGAAATCCAGGCATTTGCCAGGGGTTCTACATTCAAGCAAATTTAAAAAGACAACCACACCCAATTTTACCCTGACCATCATGATATGACCCTAGCCATCTCTCCAATTTCATCTGCTACCACCCTCCCCCTCATCCACCACATTCCAGCAACACAGTCAACTGATAGTCCCTGGAACACACTCAGCTATTTCCCTACTCAGGGCCTTTGCCCATGCTGTTCCTTGGCCTGGAGGGCTTTTGTCTCTCCTCTTGGCCTCGCCAGTTTCTTTTCATCATTTAGTTTCCAGATTAAATGGTATTTCCTCCAAGACCACTTGCATTGCCCCACCCCAGCAGAAATCATGCCCCCTTCATGATGCTTCGTTCACAGACTTTTCATAATATGTGAAGTTGTGTTTTCTCTGTGTTTTTACTCATTTAAAGTTTGTCTCTTCTGGAAGAGTGTAGGTTTATGAGGATGGGGATCCTGCTTGCTGTGCTCATAGTGGTGGGACTGGAGCTTAGGACTATGCCTGGCAGCATACAGCCTCAAGATAAACGTGTTGAATGAGTGAGGCAATATTTAGCCAAAGCTCAGTGAGAGAAACAGTATTGAGCAAGAATTGCTTTCAAGACAGATTGTCCACCTTCCTTTCCAGATATTCTCCAATCTTTCCTGGAGGCAGCCAGATGGCAGCCATTTGGGAATGGCGACTCTCCATGGGAACTGGGGCTGCAGACATGAAATGTGTGTTGCTGGGAAAGTGTAACTGCGTAGATGGATGGGATAAAACATGAAATTTCTTCTGTGCCTACTTCGAGAATGTTGGTCATTACACACCATCCACACTTGTAAGAATTCTTGGGAGAGATTCTTGTCTTAGAACCACGAGATGGATTAGAGCTGAGGCTCTGAATTTAGATGGTCTGTATTCCAACGTTTGTTCCACCAACCGTATGACTGGGGACAAGTTGTGGATCTTTCTTTTACCTGTTAGTGAGGATAAAAATAGTGCCTCCCTTGTGAGAAGTAGTAAACACCTAATAGAGGCTAGCTATTATTATAATCCTCCTGGGTAACTGGTTTGTTCAAATGGCATGATCATTGTGATTTATGTCACTGACCAAATTTCCCTTTTCACACTGGCTGCTAGGAAGCTCAGCATCACTCTAGTTCCCCAACCATAGCAAATTTCTAGAACCTCATGTGTGCTTTTTGTAAGTGAGCTTTAGTTGTGGTTTCATTTATGTCCCAGCTTAGTCATTTGTTTCTTCACTTGCTCTACTATTTATGTGTGTAGCTTGCTCCAAGTGTCCTTGGAGACTGCCTTTAATCTTTCCAGTAAGAGCTCTGGTATCTTGTATGAGAAGTTTCTGCTTGCATGTGGCTACTTTTTTCTCCTTAGTGAAATGATAGTGCATTCTAAGCTGAATGGATGAGCTGATAACATGTTAGAAAGGCGAGGAACTCAAAGAAGCCCCCTGCCTTAGCCCCAAGAGAGGATATAGCTGACCCAGGAGATCTCTGCTCTCTCAAGTGCCCATCAAACTGAAAACAACTCCATGTGGGAAAGGTCGGTGACCAATGGGCACGTTTCCTGTGCTTTAAGACCACAGAGAGCAGTGAGGATGTCTGGAAGAAGGAGATGCCAACTAGGGGGAGACTTTGGTGGTCCAGGAGCTGCCTCATTGGTTGGCCAACATGAGGAATCAAGTTCCACATTGATTCCTGGGAAGGGTAGAGATTCCAGTGGCTAATGGCTCCCTCACCGACATCTGCGTCACCCTCTTCTTTCTGGATTCGGAGGACCCAGATCATATATTTCGTATCTTCTCATGAAAAATTGGACCATTGGGCAACTCCGGGCCCCTAGTCCTATATGGCAAGCATTGGTGCCTCTTCTGATGGGCACAGATCTTTGAGTGTTGTGCTGGTCCCCACTGCCTGGCCTGCCTCACCTGCCCACTACCTCTGCCTGCCCCAGCTGGCATCTGATTACGGTGGCCCTGGTTACGGTGAGACCTGGGCAGTTTTCCTGTCTCCTTGGAGACTTTTACCACCCTGGCCGACCCTGGCAGACCCTCGTCCTCTCAGACACCCTCTGTTTTCCCATTTGTAAGTTGTAGTCTTCTCCGCGGCAACTCCAGTCCCTTCAGACAGCCATCCTCACCCCACCCCATTCAGCCAAATGTTTCCTGTCCTTCAGACTTGAGACGTCTCATTTTTGGAAGCGCTGCCAGGATCCCCAGGCAACCCTGTCCACATGCCCTCGTGTTGTTCTGTAATTATTAACCCATAGTCCTGCCACAGATCCATAGACCTCGCACCCGCTCGGGGCTCAAAACATGCTTGTTGAATGAATGAATGGGTTAGGGAACGAACCAAAGCATGAGTGAATAGATTAAAGCGCCCAAGTGTACGTGGGCCCAAGGAGCAGAACCCAGAGTTGAATATGGGACTCAGAATCCTGTGCTCTCCTACAGCATCACTCGGCTGGGAGACCCTGGCCCACCTGCTGTCCCCCTGACTGTCTCTCCAATGTCAGGCTTTGACCACTGAGCCACTGTCAGCCTGGCCGCCCTCCCCAGGCTGATGTCCAGGGAAGAAAGATGTCACAGCACTGGACAGTCACACAAGGGCCCCTGCACCCTCAGCTGGCTTTGCTGAGAAGAGCCGCCCCCTCCCCCTACCAAGGAGTCTTTCTTTTCTCCTCTCCTTCCCCCCTCACCGAGTCCTCTGTTTAATTGCTGTTCCAGGGAGCAGGAAGAATGTCGTAGATGGTGGGTCTGTTTCTCTGGAAGACTGTGAAGCCGCATTAAAATATGTGCTCTGTGCTGGGGCCTCCCTCACAGCTTAATAAGGGGGGTGAACTGAGGAAGGAGGAAATGGGAGGGGCAGACAGAGAAGGGGACACTCAGAAGTAGAGAGAGAACACAGAGAGTGACAGAGACTCAAAGAGAGATGGAGAAAGAGAGAATCAGAGTCAGAGTAAGAAACAGATGAGAGAGAGAGAGAGAGATGGGAGGAGGATTTTGAGCTCGTGGCCATCGCCACGTTCCTCTGATTTTCAGCATTTTTCTAACGGGCCCTGGACAGAGATTTACGAGGGTTTATCTTAAACATCTGCAGCACGAGGCTGACAAGATACACATTGCATTTATTTTCAGGAGCAGCCAGTGAGCTGTTCATGGAAACCCAGACGGGCCAGGGCCCCGAGGCTGCTGCCCGCCTCCCTGGTCCCCTCTGTTTCCGTGTCTTCTCCGAGATGCTGACAGGAGACAGGACTGGGTTTCCTTCAAAGTTCGTGGGTTCGAGCCGCCGAGGCTGGGAGAAGGCCCTTTGCGTAGACTGGGCTGGTTTGCAGTGGGTGGGGATGGGGCTGGGTGGGGGGGCAGCCTGGCCTGCGGAGGAGGGACACCAGGATGAGGGATGCCTAGAGAGATGGGGAGGAGGTAAGGAAAGTTGGGGAGCAGCCCAGGGGCTCTGGGAGGGAATGTTCTGTGAGTACAGACTGTACGTTTAGTCATCATCGCTAGTCATATGGTGAGAGTCATCAGTCCCCCCATTTCACAGACAGAGAAATGGAAGCTCAGAGAGGGAAGGGGCCTGCCCAAGGACACACAGCCAGGGGGAGTGCGTATCTGACCACTGGCCTCTCAGCGACCATTCCCTGGGTCCCTCTCCCAGCAACTCCTGTTTCCATTTAGGGATCTGAGTGATTTGGGGATGCTGACTCCACTCGGAGTCTGGGAGGAGCCTGTGAGCCAGCCTAGACAGGGGTAACAATTCTTCCCTTCTGGCAACAGTGGCTGTAGCAGTGGGCAGGAGGCAGGGTTGCAAGGATCATGATGCCTGATCAAGGGGCTTGGACAGGGTCATATGAGGGCAAAGATGTCTTTCAGGAGGATCCTAAGCAGAGCCTGGAGAGGATCGGAGTGAAGGGGTAAGGTGGGGTGGGTGATCAGACCAGGATATGGGTGACAAAGGCAAACGTTCAAATATCAATAAATCCAGTTACCAACGTGCTGTCCCAAGCCAAGGTGTGACTGATTAAAAATAAATAATAAACCTACATACAAAGCCATAGAGAACACATAGTCTAGCTGCTCACCCATTTGACAGATGGAGAAACTGAGATACAATTTTATTCAGTACTGTGTGCTCAGAATTGTCTTAGAGTAGTTCATCAAGAAGAGTGGGGTGGGGGTCTTAATGATTTCCTACACACCATCCTCTACCCTCTCTCTATCCTAGTTTTCACTCAACAACCTGCCCAGCTCCCCAGATCGTCTACCCTCCGTGGAAAGCGGACACTCATCCCAGACTTGGGTTGGACCCTATTGCCTTAGGGCCCCTGGCAACAGTAATCGGTGAGGGGGAAGAGTGAGCCAAATATACCTAATCACAGTGAATCTCCAGAGTCTTGTTTGGAAATGCTGGGACAGAATGCTCTTTCTGACTTTCTGGATTTGTTTGAGGATGCATGAAGATTCCTTTTCTGGCAGATGTTAGAAGCCATCTGGCTACCAGGAGGGAAATCAGCTTAAGGATGAAGCTTACAGACACACAACAGAAGGTAGAACTGAGAGAACAACTGAAAAATGGAGTCGGAGCCCTGATCAAGCCTCACCCAAAGCTCACACACTCTTAACTCCCAGCTACGTGAATCGATAAATCTCTTCTCTTATCCGCATCAGCTTGAGTTGGGGTTTTTCCACTTGTATCTTGAATGATGCATGTGGTGTAGTAGGGTCAAGCCGCAGACCTGAAGTTCAGACCTAGCTCCAGGTGTGGGATCTCTGGTGGGTCACTTCCCTCTCTGAGCCTTAGTTTTCTCACCTGTAAGATGATGATGGCAAGCCCTGATGGACTGGGCTGTTGGGAGAGACTAGCATGATTGGCACCTCTAATGTAGTCCTTGGCTCCAGGATTGCATGCTCTGGGACCTTGCCCTTGGGCTACTGACCAATCTTGCTTCTGGGCTTGTAAGAGGAGCCTCCTAAAATCCTATCCCGTGGGCCTCGGGGAAAGCAGCTTCTTGGAGCAGGGGTTGGAGGTACTCTGATTCGGGCCCGGGGGACCATCCAGGAACCTGGGTGCAGCACCCCAGCTGGCTC
Source organism: Stenella coeruleoalba (assembly GCF_951394435.1). Taxonomy (NCBI): domain Eukaryota; kingdom Metazoa; phylum Chordata; class Mammalia; order Artiodactyla; family Delphinidae; genus Stenella; species Stenella coeruleoalba. The sequence continues at coordinate 147,641,272 of NC_137148.1, read as the reverse complement.
TCAGGCCTGTCTCTGGTAGGCCAGGTGGCCAAAAAGAGTTGCTTTGCTAGGTTTTTAACGGGAACTTGATTCCAGGCCCAGGGAGAAGGACTTCTTGACCTGTCCTCTTGGAACCTCTGGGACCTCTACACCGGCCCTCACAGCCCCAAGGCCTGCTTCCCAAGGAAGGCTGGGCCAGCCCGAGGTGACCAAATGCAGGGCGGGTCTTTGTTTTCATCATGAAAGCAACACAGGTGGTGAAAACTTTACACCCTGTACTTTATATTGAGACATAGAGCTCCCTCTGTGTGCAGCCCCAGCGCCTCTCCCCAGAGCATCCCTAGCAGACAGTGTGTTGGCGATACCTTTCCAGAGGATTCAATACCCAGACAAGCATACTCACGTACGTCTTTTTTTCTCACACATGTAGAATCATACTATAACTGCTTTTCCACAACCTGATTTTCCAAAGAGCTTTATTGAAATAGAATTCACATACCATAAAATTCACCCATTTAAAGTGTACAACTCAATGGCTTTTACTAAATTCACAGTTGTGTAAGCTTCACCATAACCAGTTTTAGAATATTTGGGGTACCCCAGAAAGAAATCCCCAATCCTTAGCCATCACCCTCCAATCCCTCTATACTCCCATCCCTAGGTAAACACTAATCTACTTTCTGTCTATACAGACCTGCTTATTGTGGACATTTCATATAAATGCAATCATACAGTATGTGGTCTTTTGTGACTGGTTTCTTACACTTAGCATAATGTTTCTTAGGTTCATCCACGTTGTAACACGTCTCAGTACCTCTTTTTATGGCTGACTAATATTCCATTGCATGGATAGACCACATTTTATGCATCCATTCCTCCACTGGTGGACATTTGGGTTTTTTCCTACCTTTTGGCTATGATGAATAATGCTGCTGTGAACGTTCATGTACAAGTTTTTGTCTGGATATATTTCTCCTGGGTATATACCTAGGAGTAGAATTGCTGGGTCATGTGGTATCTCTTTGTTTAACCATTTGAGGAACTGCCAGACTGTTTTCCACCCCAGCTATATCATTGTACACTCCCACCAGCAACATATGAGGGTTCCAATTTCTCCACTTCAACACCAACACTTGTTATTATCTGTCTCTCTGATTCTAACCATCCTGGTGGGTATGAAGTGGGAGCTCACTGTGGTTTTGATTGGCAACCTGGCTTCTTTCTTTAACTTAATATATCTTGGTAGTGTCATGGACCCGTTTCAACCTTTTCAATACTCACACAGTATTCCTCTATAAGATGTATCCTATTTAATCACTCCCCTATTGATGGGGACTTGGATTATTTCCTGCAAAGAACACCTCCAGGGCAGGGGAGGGGTCCTGAGCAGGTTCTTCCCAGGCCCCTGGAAGGGTGTTTGGAGGAGAACTCCTAGCCTCTGGCTAGAATCGGCTCAGTGGCACAGAGAGAGGGCTCCCTGCCCAGTTCTAGCCCAGGATCTGCCCCTGAAATGCTATGTGACCTTAGGGCAAGTCACACAACTTCTCTGGGCCTCCTTTTCCTTATCTGTAAAAAGCAAGGCTTGAACTAAGTTCCCTGGCATCTTGCTTTCCTATCCCATAGCCTCCTTATTCTGACGATCACCCTTATCCCCTTGGCAGATGCATTGAAAACATTTTTCCTTGCCATCTCTATCACAGACCCTCTGCTATAGTTTCATGGCTTCATTTGCCTCTCCCAGAACTCTTGAGACAGAGACCCTGCTGGGCTTATGGTCTGACTGGAGGTTCAGAAAGGTTCAGAGAGTGTAAGTGACCATCCCACGGACTCCCAGAAGGTATATGGACTCTTGTACCCATTTTACAGAGAGGAAAACAGAGGCCTAGAGAGTGAAGTGGCCTCCCCATGGACACACAGTGGGACAGAGGTGGAACAGGGGTTTGAATCTAGGCCAAGGACATTTTCTTGGCAACTGTGCTCATGCTCTTGTGTTCCAGCCTGCTCACTGCAGGAGACAGGCTTGCACTCAGCTATTCTAAAAATGGTGAAAGCAAGAGGCCAGCCAGGCCATGCATGGGGAGGGGACAGGATGGCGAGCCGGTGCTGGGGGCACTGGGGAATGATGCACCATGGGCCTTTGAAATAAAGTTGAAAAGAAGACCTGATTTATAAATAGAAAAAAAAAAAAAACCAAGGTAAAATGACAGCTGTCCTGCTTTTTTTTTTTTTTTTTTCTTTTTCCCATAGTTTCTGTTATTCCCAAAAGCCAGCTGGTGAGGGGTGCTGCCAGCTTTGGAGGTTCCCTACTCTACCTGCGGCCTGGTCCCCTGCTTCTCCCTAGACTCACCATGAGAGGACAGACACCCTCAGTGGGTCCCAGGTAAGCTCTGCAGTGGCCCCCTTGGCTGCCCCTTGCTGGATACCGCTGCACACATGGATGAGTGGATGAGAGAATCAAGGATGAAGGGACAGGTTTTTCCCAAGCTTCCTTGCCAGTGAGATCTTCCCTGGTCACTCCATGTAGAATTGCCACCCCTCCCCTAGATAGTCAGCCCTTCTCCCACCCCCAGCCCTGCCTCTACTCTCTTTCCTCCACAACACCTTCCACACCTGATGGACCTTGAAGACCTTCTCCATTCATCATTGCCTTTGTCCCACACTAGTGCAGAGGCTGAGGGTGGAGATCTTGGTCTATTTCATCCTTGGGCTGGGCCCAGCACAGGCCTGGTCCAAAGAGGGTCACCTCCTCTCTCCATCCCCCTCCTCACTGGTCTCCCTCCCTCCAGTCCATCCTTGGCATCTTCTCTACAACCAGAGCGCTCTTGGTAAGATGCAAACCTGACTTTGTCATTCCTCAGATCAAAACCGTTCTCCCTGCTCAGAAGGAAGCCCAGGTTCTTTAGCATCTTTGCAAAGCCCTCCATGATCAGGCCCTGCAGACCTCTGTGGCTGTCCCCCACCCCAAGCTGCCACCAGCCTCCGTTCACTCCTGGCACTATGCCATGTTTCATCTCACGGCCAAGGCTTTACCCTTCCTGGGGTAGCTGACTCCTACTTACCCTGGGGTCCAGAACTCTCCTGCTCCAGGAAGACTTCCTGGACCCAAGGCTTAATAAATGCCTCCTGGGCCCCAGACATGAAGAGCCTGCTCATTTTTCTTGGTCTAGCTGTGGGTACTGTGGGGGCAGGAACCACACATTTTCTGCCTCTTCCTGAAGCCGCTGACCCCGCCTGCGCCTGACATATTAAAGGGGCTCAGGTCATGGCTACTGATCTGTATCAAGATGAAATAAACTGAACTGAACTGAACGAATCCAATCAAAGGGGTCCGTCTAACTGGAAATTTAAGATAAAGCCATATAAAGCAGTTTTGAATTCACATTTTTGATCCACATGCATCTAAGATCCTCATTTACAGATGGGGAAACTGAGACCCAGAGATAGTAAATATCAGAGTCCGGATGACATCCTCTAACTTATTTCTCCCAGTACAGGATATATATATTTTTTTTCTTTCTTTTTTGAGACTGTGGCTACAAGGACCTACTGCTCCACCAAGCCTTCTGGTCTTGTAAAGACCCTGAGGCAGCGTGGGGGGAGGAAAAGCTCAGAGAGGTAAAGTGACTCACCCAACATCACACAACTAGGAGGAAGCTGAGCTAGGAATAAATTTGAGATCCGTTTGACTCCAGAGCCCCTCCATACGCTGTAAAATAATGCTCATAACAAAGGGTAGGAGGTGGACCTAAAATGATATTATTCTGAGATTCTGCCTTCAGTCTACGTTTCCTAACCTTACCTTGGCTGTTGTCAACGATGCTGCAATGAACATGAGAGTGCAGATATCTCTTCGAGATCCTCATTTAGTTTCCTTTGGATGTATACCCAGATATGGGATGGCTGGATCATATGGTAGTTCTATTTTTTATCTTTTGAAGAAACTCCATACTATTTTCCATAGTGGCTGCACCAATTAACGTTCCCACCAACAGCGTATAAGGGCTCCCTTTTCACCACACCCTCACCAAACCTGTTACCTCTTGTCTTTTTGATAATGGCCATCCTAAGAGGTATAAGGCAACATCTCATTGTGATTTTGATTTGTATTTCCCTGATGATTAGTGATGTTGAACACCCTTTCATACGCCTGTTGGCCCATTTGTATGTCTTCTTTAGAAAAATGTCTATCCAGGTCCTTTGCCCATTTTTTACTCAGGCTCTTTGGTTTTTTTCTTGAGTTGTATAAGTTCCTTATGTATTTTAGATATTAACCCCCTATCAGATACATGATTTGCAAATATTTTGTCTCATTCTATAGGTTGCCTTTTCAGTCTGTTGATGGTCTCTAGTGCCCATGCTTTTGGTGTGATATCTAAAAAAATCATTGCCCAGACCAATGTCAAGAAGCTTTTCCCTCGGTTTTCTAGTATTTCTATGGTTTCTTTTCTTATGTTTAAGTCTTTAATCCAGTTTGAGTTGATTTTTGTACATGGTGTGAGTTAAGGGTCCATTTTCATTCTTCTACATGTGGAGATCCAGTTTTTCCAACGCCATTTATTGAAGAGACTAAGCTTTCCCCATTGTATGTTTTTGGTACCCTTGTCAAAAGTCAGTTGACCATAGATGCATAGATTTATTTCTAGGACTTCTATTCTGTTCTATTAAGACTAATGTATCTGTTTTTATGCCATTACTATACTGTTTTGATTATTGTATCCTGTTAGAATGGCTATTATCAAAAGGACAGAAGATAACAATTGTTGGAGAGGATGTGGAGAAAAGATAATCCTCACGTACTGTTGGTGGAAATGTAAATTGGTACAGTCATTATGAATAAAAGTATGGAAGTTCCTTAAAAAAATTAGAAGTGGAAAAACCTTATGATTCTGCAATTCTACTTCTGGGTATATATCTGAAGGATATAAAATCAGTATCTCAAAGAGATATCTATACTTCCATATTCATTGCAGCTTTATTCATGATAGCCAACATATGGAAACAGCCTAAATGTCCATCGATGGATGAATGAATAAAGAAAATGTGGTATATATTTACACAATGGAATATTATTCAGCCTTTAAAAAGAGGAAACCTTGCCATTTGCAGCAACATGAATGGACCTAAAGGATGTAACGCTAAGTGAAATCAGCCTGACACAGAAGGGCGAATACTGTCTGATCTCACTTACATGTGGAATCTAAAATAGTCCAACGCATAGAAGCTGAGAGTGGAATGATGGTTGCCAGGGCTGGGGTGGGGAGGGCAAGGGGGAAATGGAGACAAGTTTGGTCAAGGGGTACAAAGTTTCAAGTATGCAAGATGGGTAAGTTCTGGAGATCTTATGTACAGCATGGTGACTCTAGTAAACAATACGGTATACTTGAAATTTGCCAAGAGACTAGACCTCAGGTATTCTCACCACACAAAAGTTAACTACACAAGGTGATGGATATGTTAATTAGCTTGATTGTGGCGATTTTTTCCACAATGTATGTATATCAAGACATTGAGTTGTACACCTTAAATATACACAAGTTTTATTTGTCAATTATGTCTCAATAGAGATGGGAAAAAAAAAAGGACTCCAAGGACCACACCCTCTGAACAAGCCATCACACTTCAAGGATATATGTATACAGAGCAGTCATGGTATACAGTAGATTCTCATGATTTGCGGTAGTCCTGTTCTAAGAAGTCACCCGAACACTGAATTAGCAAATACTGAAAACATTGCTTCTAGGGGAAATACAGGGTGAGGGGCCTGCGAGCATCTGGTCACTACATTTGATCAACCGATCAGTACATTACCCTGTGTTATGTGTGTTTCTGTTTAAAGACACCTTATTTAATATATACTGTTAATGAATTAACACTGAACCCACGGCCAGTGGCACTATGACTCATGCCTGAAGGAAGCTTATCTAACACATGTATTTTCTTCATAAGACACATCCCAGCCGTCTTGAGCTTAGCATCACTGGACAGCACTTCAGTGCTAGCTTGGGGGGCCATGTCAAAAAGCAGAATCACCACCAAAAAGCACAAAAATGTGGAAAACGTGGCACTAAATAGATCGCAGAAAGAGCTGAAACAAGAAAGAAGCACCTCCCCTTGTTTGCCCTCAGCTGGGGATGTCCGTGTGGGGTGACTCACATTTTTTGCTGCTCTGCACGTGTCTGCCAATGACCACGAAAGTGCCGCAAGTATTGATTTTTGAGACGGCAAATAAATTTTAGTAAGTAGGCAAATTCAAACGTATGGAATCTTTGAATAATGAGCATCAACTGCGTGCCAAAAAGCTGTTGATGGCAACATTGTGATAACACAACCGCCGGATATGGCCTAAATGCCAATTCGTAGGGATGGATTAGGCCGAGGTTTCTCAGACCTTGGCACCATTGACATTTGGGGCCAGATAATTCTTTGTTATTGGGAGTGGGGACGCCGTCCTGTGTCTTGTAGGATGCTTAGCAACGTCCTGGACCTCTATCCAGTAGTTGCCAGGAGCACCCCGCTCCCTCCAAGTTGCGACAACCTAAAATGTCCCCAGACACTGTTGAATGAGAACCGCTGGATTAGATAAACTAAGAGGCAGCCGCACAATGGAATGCTGTGTGGCCTTTCAGAAGGATGGTTTATAAAATGACTTGGAAAGATTTCCATGACATTTTTAAGTAGAAAAAAGAGACGGGTGGCGAAAACTGGATGTAAACTAAAATTCCATTTTTACACACGTAGAGAAAAGAGAAAATGAGAGAGGACGGTGAGTACTTGAATGCTTTTCTGCTGAGCAAGCATGTTCCAGGCCTTTGCACCACAACAAAGTCTTGAACCTGAATTTCAGGGTCTACTGGAGACACAGACTTGAGGGTCACAGCGCTTGCTGCCCTGGACTCAGACCCTTGCCTAGGACGGTTTGGGATCTAGAGTCAAGCCTTGCTCCTTCCTCGTACTCCCAGGAGTATGAGGGGCTGTCAACAGCCCCTTGCCTGGTATGCAGGACCTCTCTGACACTGGCCTGCTCCCCACCTGTATCCCCAAGGCTTCAACCTGTTCTCCGCCGTACAACCTTGGTCAGTGGTTCCCGCTCAGTTGGGACTCTGGCCCTCTGCTCAGCTGTGGCCAGCACCCTCCCCTGGGGACAGGATCTGTCCCTATTACCGGTCCCTAACTGGGGCTACCCTCAATAGATCAAAAGCCCTGGTATAGGCCGTGCTCCCTCTGCCCCCCAGCTGAGCCCTGCCCCCAGTCTGGGTGCCTTGGCTTATCTAGACAGTTCCCCAGCAGACCAGAGTTCCTCCTCACCATCTTCTAGGGCTTGTATATGAACTGATGCAGCTGCACCCCCCAGGGAACAGCGTTGGCAGCTGGGCTAGCTGGCCCACCTGTCCCCTCCAGTCTCGACAGCCTCCGATGGCCCCCTCAGACATGGTGGGCTCTGGAGCTACACAAGCCTAGACTCCGATCCTGCCTTGGGCACTTACAGCCTGTGTAGCTTTGGGCAAGTTGCTGTCCTTTCCTGAGCCTCACTCTCCTCATCTGTAAAGTGGGTTCGTCTCAAAGCTATGGGGAGGGTTAGCTGAGCTAATGAGTGTAACCACATAGTACGTCCTCCATCAGTGGTAGCTTACAGGGTTTCTGTTTGAGGTGACGGAAAGTTCTGGAAAGTTCTGGTAGCTTACAGGGTTTCTGTTTGAGGTGACGGAAAGTTCTGGATGGTTGCCCAACATCGTGCATATTCTTACTGCCACTGAACTGTACACTTTAAAATGGCTCAATGGCAATTTTTATGTTATGTGTATTTTACTACAATCAATCAGTCAATCAACAGTGGCTCCCTTCAAGGCCCTGTTGCAGAGTTCATGCTCTGGCCTGTCCGGGCTTAATCTTTGGACGCCTTTGCCTCCTCTTCCACGTCCACGTGCTCCTTAGAAAACTGCCCTGACCTTGAAGCTGACTAAGACATCCTGTTTTTCCCTCTTCCTGGAAGGCCCCGCCCCTCCAGAGACCTTCCACAAGGCGGTCAGTCAGGGGGAAGGACCAGAGGAGGCACAGCTGACCCTCCTTCAAGCCCTGTGACTACAGCTGGCAGCCTGAGAGGGGAGGACCCCGCCCAGCCCAGGAGTTTGGAACGAACCCTTTGTCTCTCAGGGCGGTGGCTGTCAGCAGCTGGGGGTCCACCTCAGGGTCCGTAGCTAAGCCTGGTCTGGGGAAGCCCCTGCCTCTGACTCTGCCCCAGAGTCTCCTCTGTCCACAAGCCCCCTCAAGGCAACCTGTCTAAACCAAGCTCACCCTCACCATCTCTGCCACTTCTTTTCTCCCAGGTTCCCATACCCAAGAGTGGCACTGTCCACTCAGCGGCACAAGCCCAAAACCCAGAGCCCGTGTCTCCCCTTATGACCTCACTCCAGACACCCAGGACCCCAGAATTCTCTGCCCACATTTCCAGGGCCTGAGCCCATCCTCCTGAGGGTGGACTGTAACACTGGCATGTGGGTGCATCCCTAGACCTGAGGGGTGGACGAGGACAGCTGTTTGAGGCAGGGTAGGACGCTGCTTAGAACTTGGAAGTACAGGCTAAATCCACTACGTGGCGGGGGCGGGGCAGATGAAGGGAATGCAAAGAGAAGAGGGGCAGATCCTGGGCACCAGCCTCTATAAAAGACTAGGGTGGGCCTGCCTTCACCACCCGGAGGAGGAATTGTTTCCTCCATTCCCAGCTGCGCAAACTTCCCAAGCAGGAGGCGGGGCCTGACCCCCATCTCCTGGCCTCAGAAGGGTGGCTTTATGTCAGCTCCTAAGTGTGTAATCCTGTGTGTTCAGTACATCCATTACTCCACTTATCTCGGTGCCTTCCTTGGCGAGGAGCCAGGCTTCCCACCAGCGAGGCTGAGGCTTTGCCTGATGCTACCTGGGAGGCACCCTGCCAAGAAAAAGAAAAGGTGGCAGTAGATGCCCCCTGGGCAGCTGTCAGCTGGGGCTCACTCAAGGCATGGCTCACACTTCAGCGTTCCTCAAAGACTGAGGGAGCAGCTGTTGATCCTCCAGGCCTGACTGCTTTCCCCACCCCTATTTCTCCTTGTACAACTGGTCAGCCTGCCCCATTTCTCCCTTGTCTCTCTGCCCCAGCCTGCTTTTCCCATCCATCCTCCGCGCTGCAGCCAGAGTGTACTCTCCAGAATCCGCTCTCTCCCTGCTGACACATTTTCAGGGGCTCCCTACTGCTCTCTGGATAACGCCCAGACTTCTCACAGGACACAGCCTTAGCTGACCTTGCCCAGCCGCTCCCCACCCCTCACCACACACTATAAGCAGAGAGCAAGGTCTCCCTCCCAGGGTGAGCTGGTCAGTGCTTTTGTGCCCTTGCAGCTCCATACCCTCCACCTGCTTTTTCACCTGGCAAATTCTCCCTCATGCACAGCCGTCAAGACCTGTGAGGTGAATCTTAATAGCATCCTGACGTAATAATATCTCAGAGGCATCTCCATTAAAGAAGGCAGCTTCAAGTATTAGTCTGCTAATACTAGATGGGCCTGGGTGCAAATGCCAGTGTACTGATTATTGGCTGTGTGACCTGGGGCAAGGTACTTAACCTCTCTGTATCTATTTCCTTACGTGTAGAACGGGACCAAAAATATTGCCCTTATGGGGTGGTCATGAGATTTACATTAACATGAGATAGGTATGGACTTGATCCTGCCATCGTAATGGCCCCAAAACCTACAGCTATGACCATATCATTATTATTTTCTGCATCCAGAAGGAGACGTAGGTAGTGGATTCCCAGAGGTAATAGGGAAGATCTAATCCAGGGCGTGAAAAACAGCAATTAGAAAAGGCACTACAGAACATCAGGTGAAATAAACAGATCCCAGTGGTGTGCACAGGAGAACTGAATCTTTGCAAAAACAATAACATATTTTTGATAGAGGGGAGAGCATCCCAAGACGTTGGAGTGGTTATCTCTGCATGAAGCAAATCTTAAATGATTTTATTCATTTATTTATTACTCATCTTTACTTTCTATATGTTTTCCTATGAGGGCTGTGGGTCGAATGGCGTCCCCCTACAAGATATGTTGACATCCTAACCCCTGGTACCTATGCATGTGATCGTATTTGGAAATAGTCATCTGTCCAGCTGGAATCGGGTTAAGAGGAGGTCATCATGGATTCACGTGCACCCTAATCCAATATGACTGGCTTCCCTAATAAGAAGAGAAAAGACACAGAGACACACACAGGGAGAATGCCATGTGACCGCAGAGGGAGATCGGAGCGATACATGGACAGGCCAAGGAGCACTGAGGATTGCCAGCAGCACCAGCAGCTAAGGGAAGGACAAGGAAGATTCTCTCCTAGAGCCTCCAGAGAGAGCACGGCCCTGCCGACACCTTGATTTCAGACTTGTAGCTTCTAGAACAAGGAGGGAATGAACTCTTGTTGTTTTAAGCCACCCAGTTACGGCAATTTGTTACGGCAGCTCTTGGACTTGTCATACTTGTGTACTAGAAAGGGCTGAGAGTTTAAAAAAAGAGACAGGAGGAGGAGAGGGAGGGAGAGGGAGGGAGAGGAAAGCAGAAGCAGAAGCTTGAAGTGTGTCGGCTCAGGGCTCAGCCCAGAGGTGCAGGGAGTGTTTGTTGAATGAATAAATGTATCTCTTTCCTATAAAGTTGTCCTCCCTGTGCTGTCCCCCCACCCATCTCCTGCTCCAGCCCAGGGCTCCCTAGGCCTCCCTTGTCAGCCAGGAGCTCTCCCTCGAGGCCCTGCCCCATGCAGGCCGGCACAGGGCGGATGGGTGCGGGACTGAAGGAGCTGTGTGTCAGCATCTCCACCACCATCGATCTCACCGGGGTCCCTGTGGGACACGTGCCCTCTCCGCCTTCTCTAAGCATCAACCCTCTGCTCAGGCCTCTCAGCGGAGCCGTGGAGGGCACGGCCTTGCTCAGCTCTCCTTCCAGGAAGAGGGAACTGAGGCCGGGAGACTTTTAGCTGGATGGGGACTCTATCTCCAGCAGGGGAAGAAACAGCAGATGTCTGTCTTCTGTTCCCCCGAGTGACCCTGTGGGCCTTGAAGAATGGTAGGAAGTGGCTCTGGGCCTTGCTAATTAGCTTTGGCCGGCTTCCCTAAGGCCTGGTCCCCCTTGACCTGTCACCTTGGCCTGCCCCCTTCCTCTTCCTTCTCCAGGAGGGAAACACATGATGACAAGCCTGCAGGTAGAGCGGCAGCCCAGGCAGAGGAAGCCCGGCTTGTCTCCAGGTTGGGTTCGCTGTAAACAGTTCTTTTCTTCAGCAGGGTTTTGAGGAGACCTCAGCTTGGTCAGGGATTGCTTGTTTCTCAGGAACAGAAAACCCCGTCAAGATAACCTGGAACAACATGGGACACGAGGACCAGCCTACAGAGGAAAACCGTCAGGCACCAAGGTGGCCACATTCTCCCTCTATCTGGGTCCACCTCTCTCAGCCCATCTGCACCCTTTTTCTGATTCTTTGGAGATCAGTTCCCTTTGTTTACTTCTCAGAGTCCCCAGATGTCAGCCTTGTTCTCAGCCCTTACAGGGTCCCCCGGCCCAGCCGACAAATCCAGTTTCTTCACACCTGGGAGCAAGAGTTACCAACTCACCTGACTGCAAACACACGGTCACAAACACTTGCACCCCAGTTGTGTGCTGGGCACTGGTCTAAGCCTAAATATGGGCTTTCTCATTTAATTCTCAAAATAACCCTACAAGGCAGGTTTTATCAGTATCCTCACCCTAGAAGGGAATAGGAGCTCAGAGTGATTGAGTAACTCGCCTAGGATCACTCAGCTCGTGAGTGGGGAGGTCAGGGTTTGAACCCTGTCAGCCCGGCTCCAGTGTCTCAGTCCTGAAATTGATTAGCCCCACTCAGCTTCTGAATGATTGTCCTGGATCAGGTGTCCCTTCCTGGCCCCATCAGCAATGGCCACAAGGCTGGGGTGTCCCCTAGCACTCCAGAGCTATGGAGAGAGGAGGGGACAAGGCTCTGCCCCAGGACAGAAGTTCCTCCAGGGCCGGAATTTTTGTCTATGTTGTGCCCTGATGTATCCAGTGCCTAGAACAGTGCCTGGCATACTGTGCGAGCTAAGGGACAGTTTGCTGAATGAATGAACCCCAGCACCTTGGAAGAGACAGAGTTAGACGTAACCTTATTCGGGCTATATTTGACCATCTCACCCTTCGAAAACAGATAACCTTCCTCTGCAGGGGCCTCCTTGTCACCGGTTTAATACAGGAGCACCCACCCAGGAGTTCTGCTCAAGGCAATGCCGTAGGATGTGAGTAGCTGTAAAAGGCAACAGGCTCTGTGCTCAACGTGGTGAAACGGCCAGTCTGGGTTAAATAAGACCAGGCCTGCCTTTCTTTCAGAGTCTTCCTTCACCAGCCTAACGAGCCCTGTGACTTATACGCATTTCTTCCCATAGTTATTTGACCATGAAACTCTCTGTTCCAAAGGCGTCTCGAGAGGCCAGTAGGATGAACAATACACTCTGTGGAGTGAAATTTCAATCAGTGTTGTTGCACTGATTTCATTTGAACAGCACTTAAGTCCCCACTGTGTGCACAGGGATAGTCTCTAGTTCCCCCAGCTCTTCTGAGCTTAGAAGGGCTTGTGGAGCAGCTCGTCCACCACGCTCTCTGCCCACCTTCATTAACCTTGCTTGTTGGAAATCTCTCCTGGGAACTCCTTATGCCTCCAGGCCTCCTTGGCCTCTGGTCGGTCTTGGAGATGCAGCTTCTCTTCCTGCACTTGGGTTGCCTGGCCTCAAGCCCTTTCTTTCACATTGCAGTTTAGAATGCAATTACATTTCTCGACACAGGTTCTAGGCAGCATATTAAGCTCAAAAACAATTGCAGAAGATTACAGTAATTATTTTCTTTTCACCTTGTGAATCTGGAGGTTGGGATCTTACATCAGGATATGCAAATGAACGAAAATGAGACAGCGTCTTGTCAGTTAATGGGTTTCTTTGGTGCCAGGTAGGTGGCTCCATGCTCCGGAGAGTCACATTCTCAAGGAACTTTCTGCGTCCCTCTCAGCTGCCTGATGCGTGTATCATCTTCTGGAAGTTTCCAAGGCATGTTCTTGGAGTTGGCTATCCTTTGTTTTTTCCTTTATACATTGGTATAAAGAATTAAATCTATTATTATCAAAAACTTGTTTTGGGAGTTTGATTGTTCTTAACCATTCACTCTAAGCAAAAATGATGCAGGTCTCAGTGTCTGCCTTTCCCCTCCCCCACTACCAAAGAGCATCCTGGCGTGGATGTCTGGTCTTTGTCTCTCCAGGCCCCTCTCCTCTTCCTACCTGGCTTGGTGCTGCACTGACCTGACCTGTGTGGACCTCATCAAAGGCCCTTCATGTCCTTTGACTTCCAGTTGGGTGGCCCAATGGGTAGCACTGGCAGGAAAATGGAGGGAGGCAGGAGAGTGAAGTCATGGATAGAACCTCGGGGTTCTGCTGAGTGGCTTCCTCCCCTCTTCCCTTCAGCCTGAGGGTGGGTACCTTGTGGTTTCTAGCATTTGCCTGCCCCTCTGCAACAGAAACTCTATAACCCCTCTTTGGGAGACTCACTTCCCCTTGTACCATCTGTCTCCTGGGACCTGGCTGGTAGGGCCACTTGGCTTCCCTCCCCGCCCCACCCCTCCCAGGAAAGATATACTGCTGCTGACAATTCCTGGGGGCTGTGTATGATGCCGATTTGGGAGAAAAGAGGAGGGAGAGGAGCTTCTGGCAGATCTGTGGGGGCATAGAGGAGACAGGTGGAAGCAAAAAAGAGAACTTTGAGAAAAGTTGTTACACACTAGGAATTCCTTTTCTGGTGTTTGAGAGACACAGGCCAAGACGCTCAGCTACTCTGAGCATCCTGTCTGGGCTGCACGGGGCTTCTGACCTCAGCAGCGGGCCTGGGCCCAGCCCGCAAATTCCCAAGTTAGCTTATTTTGCGGTCTCTCTGTAGTGGCTGAATCTCTAAACCCCTGCATCTATTTATCCTACCACTACCAAAATGGAAACCCCCAAAACTAAGCTTGATCTCCTCCCCCCCCCCCCGAAAGCAGGCCTTAGACAAATCCCCGGGCTTCGAGGCAACCCATGGAAGGCTCGGCAAAGGAAATTTATCACACGGAAAAGAGCCACCTCCAACCCTGCACGTAGGGGCATGATGTGTTTGATGAGAACCAGGGTTAAAATAGTTCCAGAACTGACTGTGCCTGGCACCCTACCCTGGGCACTGACGAATCAGACGGCTCAGACATGGTGCCTGCTCCCCAGGAGCAGTGGAAAACGTGGGTCCCCCCAGGCAACTGTGACATCATGGAAATCTTGAGACAGAAGCCCTGCTGGGGCTGTGGTCTGACTCTAGGAGCATCTCAGAGGGGCCTGTGGCTTCCTGGGGTAGGAGCAAATGTCTCTGTCAAGTCTTAACCCGTAAGGAAGAGTTGGTAGCAGAGGAAAGGGGGAGTTAAAAGGCCATTCTAGGTAGAGGAGCACAACAAACATAAGGCTAGAACCAGCATGGGACACAGGGAAGCTGAGCTGGCCGGTGTCACCAGGGCATTAGGTGGGAGCCACGCATGCAGTTGGGAGGCTAGAGAGCCAGGGGGGGCTGGGTCCAGGGGAACCTTGAATATCATGCCCATGAGCTTGGATGCTAACCTGTGGGTTAACCTGTGCGCTACCACAAGGGTCAGGCAGGTGTGTATTGGAGGATCATTTGGGGGCTGTGGAAAAGTGCGACAGAGGAGAGATCCTGAAAGCAGGAGGGCCAGCTGGAAGGCTGCTGCCACACACCAGGGGAGAAGCGGGTGGGGAGTAGGTGGAGATAAGCGGCAGTGACGAGGCCTCGGTGGGCTTGTCTCCTACTCTCCAGGCGGAGTGCCATTTCCAGGGGCCATGTGGAAGCCAGCCAGGTTGGGCCAAGAACGATGGTATCACTGTGACACTCAAAATCTAGAAACAATAAATGTTGGAGAGGGTGTGGAGAAAAGGGAACACTCTTGCACTGTTGGTGGGAATGTAAATTGATACAGCCACTATGGAGAACAGTATAGAGGTTCCTTAAAAAACTAAAAATAGAATTACCATACGACCCAGCAATCCCACTACTGGGCATATACCCTGAGAAAACCATAATTCAAAAAGAGTCATGTACCAAAATGTTCATTGCAGCTCTATTTACAATAGCCAGGACATGGAAGCAACCTAAGTGTCCATCATCGGATGAATAGATAAAGAAGATGTGGCACATATATACAATGGAAAATTACTCAGCCATAAAAAGAAACGAAATTGAGTTATTTGTAGTGAGGTGGATGGACCTAGAGTCTGTCATACAGAGTGAAGTAAGTCAGAAAGAGAAAAACAAATACCGTATGCTAACACATATATATGGAATCTAAGAAAAAAAAAAAAAAGGTCATGAAGAACCTAGGGGTAAGGCGGGAATAAGGACACAAACCTACTAGAGAATGGACTTGAGGATATGGGGAGGGGGAAGGGTAAGCTGGGACAAAGTGAGAGATTGGCATGGACATATATACACTACCAAACGTAAAATAGATAGCTAGTGGGAAGCAGCCGCATAGCACAGGGAGATCAGCTCTGTGCTTTGTGACCACCTAGAGGGGTGGGATAGGGAGGGTGGGAGGGAGACACAAGAGGGAAGAGATATATGTATATGTATAGCTGATTCACTTTGTTATACAGCAGAAAATAACACACCATTGTAAAGCAATTATACTCCAATAAAGATGTTAAATTAAATTAAATTAAATTAAAAAAGAAAAAAAGAGATAGGCTCTTTGATACCTGCCCCCCACCCCCAGCTCCAGCCAGCAGCACGTCGGGTGAAGGGTGTAGAACGGGGCAGCCAGGAGTCAGGTGCCCGTTGGTCTTCTGCTTGTGGGGGACCAGTTCCCATGGTATTTAGAATCCTCTGGGGTGCGTGGTCCTTGGCTCAGAGGACAGTGAGGCTGTGAGGTTTTTGACCCAAATGGGGCTTTCAGCTCACAGGACTGGGATGGGATTCTGGCTGTGGTTATCTGTCCTTGTCCCGTGCCGGTTCATTTGGGAGGGGGGTGTCCTGGGAACGTCTGACACAGAGTCATGCTCTGGCACAGATGTCTCTCCATCCTCTCTCCCAGGTCACAGTGTGGACTGACGCAAGGCTGCTCCGAGCACGTCCCAGCTCCGCAGACCGGGAATTGGAATGAGAGACCTGAGCTGGAAGCAGCAGGGGCAGAGGTGTCTAGCTCTGGAGGTTGAGAGGCCAGAGGGCCACAACCAGCCATGAGAACGCTGGAGCCATGAGAAAAAAGGATAGAGAGGAGAGTGGGAAGGAGCCCGTTGGTGGGAGGATGAAAATGACAGTGACCCAGAGTCCCAGCAGGCAGAGTGCAGGCAGGTCACATCATGGGTGGAGCAGAAGAGAGCGAATCTATCACCCCCAAAGGCCCCCTCAAAGATAACCCCATGCCGCCAGGCCGGAGTTCCTCATTAGCTTCTGTGTATCTTACATCAAACCCCTGTCATCCTGTAACCAACAGAGCCAAACCAGATGGCCCTGTCTACCTTCAGATGCCAGTTTAGGGCATCCCACCTCCCAGCTGCATTTATACCTCTCCCAGACTCGAGGGACTGAGGAAACCTTGGTGGCCCCCTAGGACAGCACTCCCCAGGTGGGGGCCACTGGGGTACATGAGAGGATTTGGGGGGACAAAGACAAGCCTTTTCTTTAAAAATTTAATATGTGTGCATTAACTTTAATTAGAAAAATTACATAACTAGGCCATAACATATGTGATTTAATGATACAGTTTAGAATGAGGATACATTTAATTAAATAAAAAGTGGGAGATGATAAATGATGAATGTGAAGCCTCAGTATAAGTAGTGGGGCTGATATGGTCGATGTTGAACTTAAGAGACTGACATTCAGGAAAAATTGCTCATGGTTGGTCCTCTCCTCTCCACGATGCTCCATGCGGGAGCCAATCACCTCCACTTGAATGCTTCTCAAAATGGGCAACTCACTACCTAGTGAGGCAGCCATGGCCCTCTCTAGATCTGAGAATCCGACTTGCCCCAGCCCTGCAGCTTACCTCAGCAAACATGCATCAGTCAGCAATTATGCACCGCCTATGAGCTAGGGGCTGGCAATATGAAATTTAACAAGACACAGCTCTTCCTCTTTGCCCAAGGGCCTTTCCCTCTCTGAGCCTTCCATTTCCCCATCTGTAAAGTGGGTATAATACCCCGTTAAATAAAGAAAGTACTTGACACGTGGTAGGTGCTTAGTGAATGTTACCTCGCTTTCCTTGACCCCCTTACCAAGTTCTTGCTTATGCAGTACAGATACTGTATTAGTGTAATCGAAAGAGCATGGGCTTAGGGACTTCCTTGTGTGACCTTGGGCAGGTCATTCAATCTCTCTGAGCCTCAGATTCCCCATCTGTAAAATGGGAAGAACAATACCATTTATTGTGTGTTTATGTGGATAAAATGAGATGTTACTTGCAAAGCACCTAGCACAGCATTTGCTCAAACTTCCCCTTAAAAACTCTTCTTGTTTGAACGAAAGCCATCTCTCTGTGGTTCTCTCTAAGCGCCACCTGACTGCAGAAACATCAAGGTCCTGTGAACCCACTGGGACTGTGAACCCATGAGCTCCAGCATATGATACAGAAAATAGACACTGTCCCTGCCCTGGTGGCTGTGAGAGCTTCTGCTCCCCTCTGCCCAGCGATGTCACTGGAGGGGAGTTCTCCGAGCTTGGGGGGCTCTCAGATCCCCTTCTAACAATCTTTCTTCTGTTTATTGTGCATGTCATGGACTAAAAGCAGAGCGGTCATCTCACTTTCTCAAGCCTGGCTCTGCGTGCAGCACTTGGGATCCAGTCAGGAAATGTTTGTGGAGGGGACGGAGCAGAGTCTGGAATGGTGGCGTTTGCACGATAGCAGCCTTCTTTCACTGCCCACTGATATTTCTTTGCAAGGGGCTCCCTCAGGCAGCATTATCTGTCCAGTTCCAGAAATGCATATGGTGGTCCATGGCCTGGGGCTTGTGCTCCGGTTGGGAGAAGTATCATTTGCGAGGCCAGTGAGAATCCCCACCCTTGGGCCTTCGTGTGCGACACTCAAGCACCCCTGTGCCCACGTGGGTAACATGGCCAGGGCCACAGCGCCTGTGGGCAGAAGCCGGTGCCACGGGCTGTCCCAGCAGGGCAGTTCTCCAAGATCGTCATCGGAACAGCGGCAACGTGCCCAGCCCGGGGCCCACGGCCCACACGGTGCTTCTCACGCATACCCACAGTGATCCCCTGGGAGGTACCCATGCCTCCATCATGAGGAGGGGGAGACTGAAGCACACAGAGGTGGGGAGACTGCTTGAACTCACACAGCAGTCAGTGTTGAGGCTGGATTTGAACTCCTGTCGGCCTGACTGTCAAGTCTGCCCTTCTGAGCACAGGCTTTGCAGCAAACAGGGCTAACCAAGAAGGGACATAGGGACTTCCCACAGGTCACGGGAAGCTGTATGCTGGGGTGGCATACAGTGTCTTTGGCATGCCCAGATCAGGAGCGAGGGTGGACAGGGCCACAGTGGCTTAAGGCCCACTGGATGCCTGCAGGGCTGGCCGCAGAGAGGGCTGAGAGGAGTGGGGAGGGAAGGAGAGGTCCTGTGTCCCAAGTCCAGGACTGGGCCAGAAAGCCTGTGCTCTGGGCCCAGGTGGGCCGGCTGTGTGACACGGGGATGTTACTTCACCTCTGCTCCAAAGTCTGCACAGCAGGGTGGTTACAGAGAGGCAGCGCTCTGTCCAGAAGAACGTGGCACAGAGGGGGCGCCCAGCAAACCCGTACCCTCTCCTTTCTTTCCTTCTCTTTTTCCTCCCTCCCTCCCTCCCTTCTTTCCTTCTCTTTACCTCTCTCTCTTCCTGTCTTTATTTTCTCCTTCTCCACCCCTTTCTTGGAAACTTCTCTTCAGTGGCTTTGTAGACCCCTCGTCCTCCTTACCAGGTGGATCCCGAGGCCCTGTAGGACGCCCCATGGAGAGTCGACTCCCAGTCACCTTCAGTGGGAGTTTGGGGGGGGTGGGGTGATGCTCTGGGGGCCCCTCCCAGGTGCTCTGCACAGCCACAAAGGCCGCCTTCCAGCAGGGCCAGAAAAAGCAGGGCTTCCAATCCCCCACAGACTAAACCTAGCAACAGACAGGGTTCCCATGGCAACCCAAGATTTATTTTTAGTCCTACCTTAACATTAACATGATGTGAGGGGATCTGAGACTTACATTACTCTCTTTTCAAAAGTACCAAAGAGGGGGGCGGGAAAAAAGGAAAGAAAGAAAAAAATGAATGTCTCTTTGCCGGGAGGTATGAACCACTGGGGGGAATAAAATGACTGCCCAGTGGCGCTTGCAGGGACTGTCTCGGGGAAAGTCAGCAGCTCCCTGTCTCCCGTGTGGGGTGGATTTGGGGAAGACGACAGGGTTGTGAGCTGGGTCATCCTAACCTGGCAGGAACAGCTGCAGCCCTTCCCCTCTTCAGCCTCATGGCCAGAGTTGGGGCCGGGTGCGTAATGCAGCCTGGTCACTCTGTGACCAGGTCACACTAACAAGCGAGGAAAAAAGAGAAAGCCTCAGGCAGGCTAAATAACTGTGTGTGACCTGGGTACCAGCCCCTCGGAGATTCCAGCCAGATCCTTGGGGACTCAGAAGGAAGCAAGGGCTGGGCACCTGCCCCCCACCTAGAAGAACTGGCAGTCACATGTCCCCCAGGAGAAGGCAGGGCTCGGATGGCAGAGAGCAGAGGTGGGTTCAGATGCAGGCAGTGGGGAGGATGCAGGATGCTGGTTGTAAAGATGTGGTTTCAAACCCTGCTCTGTGCACAGCCCCAGGACGGGCATCAGGGCCACAGAGGTGCAGAGTCCAGTCCCACCTTGAGGAACGCCCAGGCGGGGCAGACCCAGTGTGGAAGGTGCGTATGGGGCAAGGGGTGCTCAGGGCGGGAGAGGCGCCTAAACTTGTTCTGGAAGGGAAAATTGGAGGTGGAGAGCTGAATAGAGCAAGAAAGGCCTTAATAGGTTTCCAGCTGTATAGCTTGGCCTTCTCTCTCATAAAAATTTCCTTTTTTCTGTCCAATGAGGGCTCCTTATTCCTCTGGTATTAGATGTTGCCACCTGGCCATAGGCCTTTAAGACCACTTAAAATACTCCATCCCTGATCAGAGTGATTGGTCCAAGAAATGGGCACTTGACCCAAGCAGAGCCAGTCAGATTCCTTCCCTGGGACTGAGCTATAGTCACAGGAGAAAGCAGCTCTCCCTCCCCTGTTTGCTGAGCAGAGGATTCTGAGAGCCTCAGTCTTGGCCTCTTGAAGATGGTGCAGCAGTAGGAGGAAAAGACAAGGCTGACAGGCAGAGAGAGGAAGAGACAGAATGTTGACTGACCAGCACCCACACTGCCTCCTTCAGTGCTGGGCCCTTTGGCATTAGGCTCTTCAGTTTTCCCTTAAGCCAGTTTGAGTTGGCTTCTGTCTCTGATGACAATTAAACCAACCTGACTAACTCAGATGGTCACTGTGGTTTTGCTAACATAGCAGGAAAAAAGCACCCTGTGAATGAAGGGAGAAAGAAAGAAACCATGTCTCTTGTGCCTGCTGTGGACCAGGCACCATGCTGGGTGATCTATTTCAGAGCTAATCCTCATAACCACTTTGGAAATTAAGCCGTAATATTACCTGCAAGGAGCTCAGGGCACAGAGAGGCAAAGTAACTTTCCCAAGGACACACAGCCAACAATGCCAGAGCTGGACTGGCACCCAGGGCTTTCTGCTTCCTTAGGGAACTACACTGTCTTTTCTTCCTAACCCTGGAGCAGTGGCCTCAGCGCTGGTCGCCTAGATATAGCCTGTGATTCCCAAAGTGTAAACCACGGACAACTCGCATGGGAAACACCTGGGCGCTGACTGAAAACAGATTCCTGGCCTCTTGACCCCAGACTTCCTGGGTCAGAAACCAGTCTCTCCAGCCTCCCCTCTGACCCGCTGCCACTCGCACACCCTGACCCCCTACCCACGCCCCGGCAGCCTGTGCTCCAGCCACAGCTCTTCCCCAGACACACCACGGGCTCTCTGGTTGCCATGCCTTTGCTCACGCCATTCCTGCTGCCTGGAGTGCCCTCCCTCCCGTCTTTGTCTGTCCGCCAACACAGCTCACATCTTACCTTTCTCACCTTAGCTATCCATGACTCCCAACAAGCCCCTGCCCTAACACACACGTGCCTGGCTCTCAACCCAGGCAGAATTCACGGCCCCCGGCCCTGGTCAAGGGTGTTGACTCTAAGGGGCCATATAGGGCTAAGGCGGTGATTACATCCCCCCTCCCCCCTCCCCCTGTGCAAACTCTTAGAGAGAACCTCAACATCCCCAGGCTGCCCAGGCACTTGGCCACAGTGAAAGATGATCTGACAGAGTCATTCCCTTCTTTGCCTTTAAAGGAAATGCCCAGTAAACAACGTTTCTGCTCTGAATCAAGCGCAAATCGTGGGGTTTTAAGCTCTCAAGAGGGAGATGTCTTCAGGTCAGTGTACCACTGAGGAGTGGCCCCATCCCTGCAGGTGATGAGAGCTCACCCTTGAATGGACACAGCTAGCCTGCCTAACAGGGACAGGTGGGACGGGACTGGGGTGAGGGCAGGAGAGAAAGCAGATCTCTGAACCCTGTTCCAGCAGGGCTGAGCTGTAGTACGCTCGCCTCCAAGAGCTTCCTGAGCAAGAAGTTTTTCAGCCAAAAACTGGGGACTTTCCGTGTGGACAACGTCAGATTCCTGTCTAATTCAGATTCAATGTAAACAAGGTGGGGTGGGAGTGGGGAGCACTGGATGGTGAATCGGGAGCTGGGGGAGGGCTAGTCCCAACCTCATCCCCTACCCCTTGGGGCCATGAGATTTAACTCCCCAAGCTGAGCCTCAGGGCCCATCTGTAAGTGAGCCACTAGACCAGGCACTTGGGAAGGTCCCTCCCAGCTCTGCCCATTAGAACAGCCATGGCAGGAAGAGGAGGGGGTAGAGATGGGGGAATGTCTACCAATTTCCTGGCCATTGAAACCAGGAAGTCTGAGGCCTTAATGAACACTGGACACGGAGGTTTGATAGGTCACCCGAAGAATACCTGTCAACCAACAAACAAGTGTTGTAGGAGCCGGGTGGCCCTGTATCCCAATCCCAGCTCCACATCCTTTCGGGCCGCCCAGGCCTGAGCTTCAGTTTCCATTTCCTCTCCGACAGCTTGTCCCGCCGCCCAATTGTCAGGGCCACATTGTGACTTATGTGCATCCTGGCTACTTTCCTCTTCATAGCCCTTACTCCACAAAAATTTATTGAAAATTATATTTCAAAACTGCATCGGTATAGAGATATATGTATCCAGATTAGGTCATATTAATTTTTTTATGAGTTGATGAGACATGAGAACATTTTCATGGGTCCCTAAAGGTCTAATAGGCTTAGGCACTGTACCTAGGGTGCCTGGTGGATGTCAGTCCCGGGCCCTGTGATATTTCTAACACTAATTGTGAAATGTCACATCAGCTATTGAATCAAGCTTAACACACCTGAGAAAACCACTGTCCTTCTGGGTATTTTCAGGGAAATCCTACTGGCATCAACGATGCCCACAGCAGAATGGGGCTGGAGGCTGGCAGTCTCTGGGACTGTGGATGGGGATGGATTAGGCAGGCGAGGCAGAGCCTGCTGATTTCCCACCCAGTCAGATCCAGGAAGCCAAGCATTTGAGTCCCAGAGAACCAAGCGTCTGATTGGGGCACGCATGGAGATGGGCTCAGGACCTGGGCTCTGTGCGTGCTGGGCTGACACCAGTTCTCATTTACCCACAACCTTCCAGGCCAGGTCTATGCCACACCACGTGATCTCATTTAGTGAGGGCAGGATGGAGATCCCAGTTTCCAGATGGGGAGACAGAGGCTCATAAAGGTTTTACCTTCTCTTTCCAGCTCCATCTCTCTGGCGTCTCCTTAACTTCAGCAGATCCTGATGCATCCTGGCAGTCCTACCTCTGGGCCTTTGCACATGCCATTCCTTCTGCCAGGAATCCCCTCTCTCGTCCTTCCATCCCCTGCTTCGAGGCCAAGGTCAAGTTCCACCTTCTCTAGGAAGCCTTCCCTGATTTGGGCTCCTTATGACCATTCTTCCCTTTGAACTCCCCGGACACTTGCCATCTGTACACTCATTTAACTCAGTAAATGTTTATCACACATCTATCTACCCTGGGCCACGCCCTGTGTTGGGCTCAGGGGGCACAAAGGTGACTTGTCCGTAGGCTGGACTGGAAGGAGCTCCCTTCCTGTCCTGCTGGGGAGACGGGCATCCGCAGATTGTAACAATGCAAAGGGATCCAGGATTCAGGGGTGGGGAGCCCTGATGCTGAGGAGGCTGAGAGGAGAGAGTCCTCACCTCTCAGGGGGCTGACATTTGAGCCAGGTATGGGAGGATTCTTAGGGTTTCACCTGGCCTGCAGGAGAGGACAGGTGAGGGGACAGGAAGGGAGAAAAGAAAGAAGGACAGAAGAAAGGAGGGAGGACGGAGGAAAGAGCGACTGAACGTAGGATCCAGAAGGAGCCTATGGTACACTCAAGCTGGGTCATTTGAGGATGCTTTCAAAGGTCTGGGCCGGGTGTAGGGAGACCAACATGGCGTAATGCTGGTTACCGGGGAAGCCAGTTTTACGTAATGAAAGGGTAAGGGGACAGGTTACCTGTGTGGTGATACCAAGCAGGAGGGCTGCCCTGGTGGAAGCCCCGTGGGGAGGCAGTTGGGGAAACAGTGCCCTGACCCCTGCCAGACTCCTGTCGACCAGAACCAGCTAGAAGCCATTGTGCAAGGGAGCGGCTGAATGAGTCCAAGCAGGTCGGCTTCCTGAGGCCCAGGTCACGGAGCAGAGGATGGAGGGTGAATCCAGAGCAGCGAGGGAAGAGTGGAGGCCAAGCAGGCGTGGCTACAGGGACCACAGCGCCCCCCTGAGGCCCCATCCCTATTGCTCAGCTAAAACCCAGCTCAGGGCTGCACCGGGTCAGGGACACCTCCCTCCCTGCCCATCAAGGCTCGGATCCTTGGGAGGAAATGGTTGTTTCGCCAGGTCCTATCTCGTTCCAGCATTGTTAAGATGTCACTAGGTGTCATCTGAAAATAGAAACACCGACCAGGTCTGCCATGGAAACGCTTTGGCTTCCCGATGCCATGTGGGCAGACTGCCCGCCTGCAGACGGAAGCTGCTCTCACCCAAGCTTGTTCAGCCACCAGGAGAGGGCCCGCGTCTCCTGAGAGCGCCCTTGTGACAAGCACCGGATTACCCTCCTTACAGATGGGGTCACGCCATGTTATCCTCGCGTGAACTCTGAGGCGGCCTCTTCTTCCCATTTTGTAGATGGGAAGCTGAGGGTCAGGATGATCATTACCTGCTCAAGATCACTGCTGTCATCCCAGAGGAGGGCACGGCTCCTCCCTCCCCTCTTCAAGTCTGCCAGGAGGCCCCCGCCTCCCGATTTCATCACTGCCCCCAACATCTCGCAGGCCTGATCCCCCTCTCTATCCTGCTCTTCTTTTTCTGCTGGGGGATAGGGTGGGGGGCATAACCCTTATCACCTAACACACCAGGTAACTTATTTATTATCTTTACTGTTTGTTGTCTGTCTCAGCCATCCTGCTTCCCCTGGAATATCAGCTCCAGATGGGCAAGGATCTTCATTCTGTAGAAGCACCTAGAATGGTGCCTTGATACTCAAAAGGAACTCAACAAATATTTGCTGAAACCATCAAGGAATCAAGGAAGTCCCCCAGCCCCAGAGGCGCTCTACCGTATCACCCTGTTTTATTTTCTTCATAGCATCTATCATTTTCTGAAATCACAATATTAATGTTTTTAGTCTCTTTCCTCCCCCTAAATGTTTAGCTCCAAGAGGGCAGAGACCTTGACTCTCACGTCTCCCCCTATATCTCTGGCACTGGAACCATACCCGGTATGTGGGAGGTGTTCTCCCAGTATTAGTTGAACCACAAGTGAACAAATGCAAAAATTCTGAGAGTATGGTGTCAAGTCTGAAGTAGCTGGCCTTGACAGCAAGATACCTCTTTGAAATCTTGCTTTTTTTTCTTAAGACTTCATGTAAATTTTGCATTTTGATGCATTATATCTGTGTTTTGATTTTTGAAAATGGTTTTTGACCCTTAAAAAGATGAGTAAAACTGATGCTCTAAGAGGATGCATTTCATTTCTCCTGTATCTTGTGAATGCTTGCACTGTGTGGAGAATGACAGATCTAGCCCAAGTGCTGGCCAAGTGCACAGACTCTGTGTGGGTGATGCTGTAGGGAAATAGTCCTTCCTGCCCATTGCCCACGCGGTGCAGACTGGACCAACCACTTGGGGGGACAATTTGGCAGCATCCAATTAAATGGAATGTGTGCCCACTCAAAAACTGTGGTGGATTGATTGCAAAAAATGGCCCCAATTCTATCCCCACCCCCACCTCCATCCACATACTTTGCAATGTGACTTGTCACTCTTCCTATCAAGAGGTGGATTTTAGTTCCCATCCCTTGAATCTGGGTGGCCTTGTGACCTGTTTTGGCCAATAGAATGGAGCAAATATGATGGTGAGCCAGTTCTGAGCCCAGACTTCAAGAGGCCCTGCACACTTGCCCATGCTCTCTTAGACCCCTGCCTCCACCGTGAGAACAAGCCCAGGCTAATCTAATTGGGGAAGAGAGGCCATATAGAGCAGAGATGTGTTGTCCCAGCTAAGGCCATTCAAGACCAGCCATCCCCCAGCTGACTCGTCAGTGAACCTCAGACACATAAGTAAGCACAGCCACAATCAGATCTGCAGAGCTGCCCAACCACCTTGTTAACTGGTTAGAAAGAATAAATGATTGTTTTTCTAAGCCATTAAGTCTTGGGTTGTTTGTTACACAGCATTATTGTGGCAAGAGATAACTGATACAACAACTACATCAAGTTCTACTCCTTAGAATCTGCTTTGAGAAACACACATGGCAACAAAGGAGGCAAGGACAAGGATGTTCCCTGCGTCATTGTTTGTAACAGCAAAATACTGCAAGCTAACTTAAATATCCAGCAGTAGGGAAATTTATGAATAAACCCTGATTCACCTTACAATGGAATTCTTAGCAACTAAAAAGAACAGGGCAGATCTATAGGTAGTGACATGGCAAGGTCTTTACGATAGTTTGATTACTGGAACAAGCAAGCTGAAGAATTATTTGTATAGAATTATATTATTTATATAAGAACACACACACACACACAAATAAATACTTGGTATTTTTCTATGGGAACATGTCTGCAAATATAAAGAAGGACCTCTGAGGAGATGCAAGTGGATTAGGAGGGAAGCTCTTGGTCAAAGGGATCTCAAGTCTCACACAAAATGTTTTACTATTCTTGTCATATGAATTTATTTACATATATTACATAATGAAAAATTCAAGTTTAAAAATTAAGTTAGTTGAGATAAGATTATGGCACATGGTCCTCTAATTCCCTCCCAAATCTCCAAATTCTCCTCATGAGAAGGTCAAGGGCCTGGTTCAGGACTCACGTTTCATTTTCAAAATCCCATGAAAGATGTAAACCTAGGAAACGATGCTTCACGTTGTTTATCACCAGAGAAATGCAAATTTGAAACCGTGATAAGACACCACTACCTACCACCTGAACGGCTACTATCTAAAAGATTGCTAATATCAAGTGTTGGTGAGGAAACAGGGCAACTGAAACTTTTAGACATAGCTAACGGGAATATAAGATGGTATGACTCCTTTGAGAAAAGGTCTGGAAATTCCTCATGAAATTACATGTACACTTATCATAGGACCCAGAATCTCCATTTCCTGGTATTTGCTTGAAAGAAATGAAAACATGTGTTCACCTAAAGACTTGTACGAGAACATTCATAGCAGCTATATTCATAAAAGCCCCAAACTAAAAGCAAACAACATGTTTCACAGTAAATGAATGGATGAAGAAATTGTGTTACATACACATAACGGAATACAACTCAGCAACAAAATGGAACGGAGCACTGACACACCACCAGGTAGATGAGTCTCAGAAATGCTTCGTGAAAGCAGCCTGATGAAAAAGAATCCGTGCTGGAGGACTCCACTTATGTGACATTTTAGAAAAGATAAAAATAACGTATAATGACAGGAAGGGGATTAGCGGTTATTTGGGGTAGCGGTGGAGTATTGACAGAGGGCAAGAGGCAAGTTTCATCCGGAGAAGGAAATGTTCCATATCTTGATTGGGTTGGTAGTTTTATGTGTTTATTGGTTTTATTGGTTTATGGGAGTTTTATGCAAACTAATTGAACTGTGTCCTAAATCAAGTGCGTTTTATTGTATATAGATTATTTGTCAATAAAGCTGAGAGCATGCAAAAGACTTAACTCATCTGCCCAGCGCTGCTGCCTCCTTAACCAGGAGAAAAACAGCAACCAGCCTCCTTTCTCAGGCTCCTGAGCCAGTCCTCCAAGACAATGAGTAATTAGCCGTGCAGGAGTCTTAGATGGAGAGCCAAAAACAACAGCAGTATCACATCAAATGCCAAGACATCTCTGGCTAAGAGCTAAGCTCAGCCACCCCTACCCCCAAAGCAGCCACAGCCAGCCTCAGAAGGAAAACAGCCCCGCGGGGCAGAACACAACCAGGGCTCCCTTCTCCACCCTGTGCAAGCCATTCTGAGTCTCCTGCCACAGAAGGAATCGCTGGGAGGTTACCAGTCCCACGGAGGCTCGCACGGAGCCTCTGGGCCAGGCACAGTTCTAGGCCCTTCCATATGCTGCTTCATCTTCTCCTCCCGCCAGGCCCAAGTTACAGGTGAGGAAACCGAGGCTCTGAGGGATGACTGGCCAAAAGGGCAGGAATCTTGACCTGCCTGACTCCCTTGCACCTGCCCCAGCCCCTGGGGCTTAGGGTCCTTCGTGAGAGAAAGGCCCCCGACCCCAGCCCACCTCATCCCAAGGGTCTCCAAGCCCCTTCCCCTCAACACACCCTCTCCTCTGACACCCGCCTCCACCTTTCCTGGTGCAGAAAGACGACCAGGCTGGGCCAGTCCCCGAGCTCTCCCAGGCTGGCCTGCCACATCCTCCTAAAGCATCATTGTTCCTCTCTCACGCAAAGATCCCTCCTGAGGGAGGTCCTTGACGAAGAAGGAAAGGATACAGGGGATTTCTGGTCACAGGGAGGACAGCGTTGGGAGGAGGAGGGTTTCTGGGGGCCTTGGGGTCATATCCTGCCCCTCTCAGAGGCCCTGGGTGTGGAGTCTGGACGTGAGTTTGGCCGGGCGTGGGGCTGTGGTCTGGGAGAGTCTGGCTCCTGGCAAAGGGGTGGATGCTACTGGGCCTGGAGCCTCTAGAACGAGCCTTCTAGAGTCTGCCTCTGCATGTCTTGCTTAACAACATGTCCACTAAGTCTCAAGTCCAAGCTACATAGCAGAGCCCTCAAGGTCCCACACACTCTGGGCCAAATTTTCCAACATCTGAGACAAGAACTAGCCCTTGAGGAGGCTCTTTGTGCAGTGTAGCTGTGACGCGTATTAATTATCTGGAGGCAAAAGACCTAGTCCTTAGTGACCAGTTGTAGGAATCTGTCACATTGTCTCCTATGTGCCCTTGGGCAACTCACTCCACGCCCCTGATCTCTGGATACGGGCACAATAACAGGACCTAGAGTGGTTGAGAGTATTCGATAGGATCACATGTACCTTTCTTGACCACGCTGATGCTTCTGCCTGCAGTAACTTTCTACCTGTCAAGTGCCTCTTCACCCCAGCAAGGCTCGATCAAGTGTTATCTTTCTGGGAAGCCAAAGAACATTTAACTCCAGGCCAGAGGATCCTACGCCACTCTGTCCCCAGGGGACTCCTAGGACTGTTTGGAGTCCATGTAGAGCTGCTCTGAGGTTTAAATGTATTAATGCTGGGGCTTCCCTGGTGGCGCAGTGGTTGAGAGTCCGCCTGCCGACGCAGGGGACACGGATTCGTGCCCCGGTCTGGGAGGATCCCACATGCCGTGGAGCGGCTGGGCCTGTGAGCCATGGCTGCTGAGCCTGCGCGTCCGGAGCCTGTGCTCCGCAACGGGAGAGGCCACAACAGTGAGAGGCCCGTGTACCGCAAAAAAAAAAAAAAAAAAAAAAGAGTTTAAATGTATTAATGCTAACAGGCACTTAGAACAGCTCCATCCTGGGTTATAGTCATTAGCCCTCTCTACTGGCCTGCGAGCTCTTCTAGGGTGGGAGGAGGCTTTATTCTCATCTATATCCCTGTTGCTGGCATACCGAAGCCATCCTTACTTGGAATCTTTACTTGGAGGAAGGGGAAATTGCCTTTGGGATGGGGATAATAACACTCAGTCCTTGGAGGGTTCATGATTTAGCCCAGTGTCAGTTTTGTGTGTCCACTTAACCCTGGCTTGGCTTGGGCCTGTCAAACTCTGGGGGGTAAGAAGAGCAGACCATGATGCTGAAAACACACCCCAACCCCAAACCGCTCCTATTTCCGGGACACACAGGGGACAGGCTGAGTTAAATACTGGTGGTTTATCACAGGAAGGTCTGTCCTGGCTCAGGGACAGCGAGCGTGCCTGGGTACGCAGCCGGATGATTTATGGTGACCTGAGCCGAGCGAGCGCCAAACAGAGCGAGGCCACTTATCTACTTGGTTGGAGGAGAGATCAAGAGAGAGAAGCCAGAGATTAAGCTAAATGTCTGACTTGAGTGGAGATAGGAGCTCAGTGCCTTTGTTAACTCCTGGGTGTCTCTTAGTTGTGAGCCCCTATGTGACTAGAACCCACATGTCATGGGGAGGGCTGGACTCCTCCCTGGGGAAACAGCCCTGGCCCAGGGCAGCAGGGGTGGCCGAGGATATTCTCGGCCTCCCTGGGTTGCCATAGGGAATCACAGCCTATAAGAAGGAGGCTGAGGGTCTGAGAAAAAGAACCCATAACAGAAGAAGACGTCCTGTCAAAACAGAGCCACAGTCCGACTCCTTCTCACCACTTCTGCCTCCGTCATAGCTCCCCTGCATAGAACCTTCCAAGTGGTCTCCCTGCTTCCACCCCATCTTGCCAGGAATAAAGTCCAAAGTGCAGTAAAATGCCACCATAACCTGCCCCACAGTAACTTCATTGGTGATTGGTCTCCTTCCTCAGCTCAACCTCTTTTCACATTTCATTGTCTTTCAGTCGCAAATTCTAGTGTTTTATATTCCTGAATATCTTGGCTCCCACACACAGCATTATGGCAAGGTTTCACCATAGCCCCCCCACTATTCCCTCTCCTTTACCTCTCTGACCTATTTTTCCCCCTCGCCCACTGTGCTCCAGTCCCACTGGCCTCCTTGGTTTACCTCTAACACTCCAAACACACTTGCACCTCAGGGCCTTTGCATTTGCTGTTCCCTCTGCTAAGGATGCTCTTCCAGACAGATACATTTGCTTTTTTCTCTCCTTTAAGACCTTTGTTCAAATATCATACTTTCAATGAGGTCTCCCTGGAGCATCTTAGTTAGACTAGCACTCCCCCACACGCAAACAACACCCCGATCACAGTCGATCCCTTCCCCTGCTTTATTTTCTCCATAGTGCTAAATGCCACCTGACGTACCTATGTATTTATTTGTTCACTTATTGTTGGACCTGTTTGGGATTAACTGTTAGATCCTTAGCTCACATGTTGAACTAGGCACTTTGTAGGCACTCAATAAATATCAATTCAGTGAATAACTAATGATAGCTAATATGTCATGACTGCCTGATATATGCCTAGATAAATTGTGTATCTAATCTTATTTAACACCTCAGTAACATGATATAGATACAGTCTTTAGGCTCAGAGAGGTGAAGTGACTTGTCTGTGGTCACACAGCTGGAATCAGGATTCAAACTCACCAGCTACCAGAGCCTGAGCTCTCAGCCTCTATCCAAGAGTGGACATGGGCCATGGACTTGTGTAGAGGACTAGCCATGCCCCAGCCCAGGGCGTACTGGGGGAAAAGGACCTTGATCTGAAAAGAAATACAAAAAAGCAAAGTACGGGAATATGTTTTTCTTGCCCCAAAATGACTCGGATGATTAAAGAGGAAACTAAATATCAAAAGCTAATTTCACCTAAAATGAAATCACTACCATCTACTGAGAACCAAATGTGCACCAAGCATCAGCTAAGAGCTTCACACGCATAACCCTGTTTAAGCTTCACGGTAACCCCGAGCAGAACATACTGTTATTATGCTATTTGACAGTGGAGGAAAGCACAGCTCGGAGAGGTTATGTAATTTACCTAAGGTCACCAAGTTATTGAACAGCATGTCTACCTTATTCCATAACCTGGGAAGTCGTCTCTTTAACCTGCTTCCTCTAACATCTCATTCTGTTAGACATAAAGTCAGATGCTCCCAAATTGCCCTGTGTACTTGGCAAGGGGAGAGTCATGGTCAGGCTTATCTTTTTACTCTCAGCACATGCCTGGCAGAGGTGGTGCTCAGTAAGGACCTGCTAGTTGGCTGGCTGGCTGGCTGGCTGAATAAATGAATGAATGACTTGGGTGAAAGGGGAAGTGGTCTCCAGCTGTATAACTTGATCTAAGCCCAGGCCAACATCTCTGCGCCTTCAGAAGCCCACGTGGGGTTCTTGAGATGTGCAGATTCCTGGACCGCTGGGCAGACCCTGCATCAGAAGACCTGAGGCCCGGGAAACTGCATTTTTAATACAGCCGCCAGGAGATTCTGACATTCCCCAAAATTTGGAGAGCCCCAGCTCTAAGGTCAGCTCAAACATCTCATCTGAGCTGAGGTCCCTCTCACACGAAGCCCTTGGACTCTCCCAATGGTCACCTGCCTGCCGCATAAACAGAGGCCAGCTGAAGGCGGTTCAGGGAAAAGTCAGAGAGATTACCAAGGGTGAGGAAGATGACTTATTAGGAAAGATGGAAGGAACCGAGGGGGCAGTGTTTGTGTGAGGGAAAGCAGGAGCCACACGTAAATCCTGGGGGACGGCTGGCAGCCCCATCCGAGAGGCATCGTATATCCTGGTGTGCAGGGCCTAATGGGGGCAGGAATCATACATGGGAAACTCGAACTCTGTCCCAGGGAGACATTTATAATGGACAGCTTTTAAACTGCTACCCCATTACGATTTTGCAACAAGATTCATCAGCTCTGAGTCTGGAAGGCCCTTAGAGAATGTCTCATCCATTTGTAAGCTTTTAAAAAGATTTTTTTGTTTTAAAGCAATAGATTCCTTTGTTCAAATGAAATCTTATACATAATCCCAGTATATAAGACAAATGAAGATAAAGATACTTAGTCCACGCCTCCCTGGGGGCATCTCCATAGAGCCCCAGGGTTCCAAGGAGCCCAGTGTGAAAAACTCTGATGTCAGCTATGGTCCTCATTTTGCACAAAGAGAAGCTGAGACTCCGGATTGAAAAGGGACTTGTCCAGGGACACCCAAAATTGGGTTGGGGCTGCTGGCGACACGTCGTGGAGCAGACAAGTGTCGCATCCTAGAGGAGCACCCAGACAAATGGCAGAGGCAACAGCAACAACAACAATAAAAGTAATTCAAGCATTGAGTGCTTCCCTGTGCAGGTCCCTGCTTTCAGTTCTTTACTTGCATGATCTAGTTTCATCCTCACCACAGCCCTGTGGTGGGTTATTAAGACACGTTTTATAGATGAGGAAACAAGGCACAGAGAGGTTGAGCACTGTCACCAGGATCACACAGCTATAGGAAGTGGAGATGGAATTTGAAACAAGGTTGTGGGTCTCCAGAACATGTCCTTTCACAGCTCCATCAGGCTGCTACCCCAAGAGCACAGAGGTCTCAGCTTAGTAAGCTGGAGCTGCTCTTGCCTCGTTCACATCATTCTCCCAAGAGAATCCAGACTCATTTTTAAGGCACAAATCTCAATGAGCCCCTCTACTGCTCAAACACCTTCAGTGGCTCCCCATCGCCCTTCAAGATACCCCTCCAGCCTTATGTCCATGCACTGCCCCACCCCTTTCTGAGCTCCAGCCACACCAGCCTCCCTTGCTCTTTCCAGCCTCCCTACCTTTGCATATAAACACCAGGGGCCTCCAAATTTTGTTGGCATGAACCCCACCCAAAAACATTTTTCAAACCCACTCCCAATGTCTGCACATTTTTTAATTTTAATAATTATTCCCATGTACATCTGTGCTAACATATTTAAAATATACACAAATATAATTTAAATGAATGAAACGACAATAAAAACTAAATAGGAATTTTATTGTTTTCTTCCAGTACCCCCAAGGAACTGCCTTGGACACTCCTTGGGGTGCCTGAAGATCATTCCTAGGCTCCAGATCTATAGCATCCCTTGGCTTGGTACCCTCATCTTGAGCCACCTGCTTCCTTGCCTGGCAACTACCACTCTTTCTTCAGATCCAGCTTCTTCCGAGGAGCCTTTGCTGTACCAGGGCACCCCGCATCTCTCCTTTACAGCATGGGGGTTGCTCCTGATCATTTAATGGACTAATTTAAACCAGTTGTTGTGTCTGTCTCCCCGTCCAGACCACGTATGCTCTCCATGAGGACAGGGTCTGGCTTCCGTGTGACCCCAGCGCCCATCACTCCGTAGCTAAGATCATTTGTTGACTGATTAAGTGACTAGCACAGGGCACCTCGTGGGTGCTGTGTGCTCCGTTTGGGTGGTTTCCACACTTGAGCACCCACCAGATCCACCCAACCGTTCTTTAAAACACAGACTGCTCTGTCCCAGAGTTTCTGATCCATTAGGTGTCATGGGCTGATTTACGTCCCTTCAAAAGTCATATGTTGAAGCCGTAACACCCAGTTGCTCAGAATGTGATTGTATGTGGAGATAGGGCCTTAAAGAGGTAATTAAGTTAAAGTGAGGGTGGTGAGGGCTTTAATCTAATCTGACTGGTATCCTCTTACGGAGAGAAAATTAGGAGAAAGACAGTGAGAGACAGGTATGCACACAGAGGAAAGATTGCACTGAGGATGTGGCGAGAAGGTGGCCATCCTCAAGCTGAGAAGAGAGGCTTCAGGAAAAACCAGCCCTGTGGCCACCTTGATCTTGGACTTCCAGCCTTCAGAACGTTAGAAAGTACATCTCTGTTCTTGAACCCGCTCAGTGGTATTGTGTGACAGCCCAAGCAGACTGATACAGGAGGTCTGGAGTGCAGGTGTGAGTTTTGAATGGCTGACAGGCACCCAGGGGATGTGGTTGCCGTGGGTGCAGGGACCACACTCAGAACTGCTGCTCTGGACGCCAAGTAATGGGGAGGGAGTGGCTGAAGAATGAGGGAGGACTGGAGGGGTGGAGGAGGAAATTACTGGCCAAGAATGCTGCCCTGGCATTTCCTGGGCTCCAGGGAAAGAGCTCTCCCCCGCGAGTGTGAGCCCTAGAACGGGCCAATACGTTCTGAGCTGTTACTCACTCTCCCTGTCCCTGGCCGGAGACACTGCGAAGGAATGTCTGGGGGTGGGGGTCTCCTCAGACACCTCATATCTCCCAGGTGGGGCTCCTAGAGCCCAGTCACAAGGAGGCAGGGTCAGCCTAGCCCCTTCTCAGAGAGCTAGCCGTCCCAGGCAGGCAGAGGTCAGTGAGAGCCAGCAGGTTGATGAGGTCCTAGCTTGCTGGAGATGCTCCTGGCTAAAGCCCACCACCCCGTATCCTAGCAGGGGTCCTGGAATGGGAAGCCAGGCTCAGCTCACATCCTTCAGGGGAAGATCTGGTGAGCCAGATCATTCCTGTGGGCCGTGAACCTTCTCTGAGACTCAGTTTCCTCATCAATAAAATGGGTGTGATAACATCTACCTCAAAGGATGGTGGTCAGGATTAAATATTGAAAATAAGTCAGCTTTTATCCTATGTTTATCAAGGGGGATTCAATTTCATGTCAACCTTACGATAACCAAGAGGCAAGTATAAGCCCCATTTTATGGAAACTGAGGCTCAGAGAGGTGAAATAAGTTACCCAAGGTTTTAGGACTAGAAAGTGAGGTAGCAAAGATTCAAGCCTGACTGCCGAGCCCACACTCAACCATTCATAAACTTCCCCTTAGTGTTCTGGCTCAGGAAGGCAGCTGCTCTTCCCTTGGCTTAGTTCAAATTCTTTCAACCCAAGTTAACTCCGCTGCCAATTCTGGAAGAAGGAGAGAAAAGGAGACTTACTATGTGTCAGGCCCTGCCCTATGCCAGGCACTTTCCTCCCCTCTCAAGGAGGGCCTCAAGGCTGGACACCATGCATCATTTTTTGCCACATCTCCTTTTTGTTAGATAAATGACCAATCTTGCTCTATCCCCACAGCAACCCTATGAACATTATTATATGCCCATTTCACAGACATGGAAACAGAGGCTCAGGGAAGTTGAGTTAGAGATTGTCCAAGTTCTGCCAGCTATAAGAAATGGTCATCCTGGAGCAAGACCCCTGATCTGTCTGATTCCTAAGCCTTGCTGAGACTACATTACATTCCTCTCCTGGTTCTCTCATTCAGATTCCTTCAGATCCCTTCCTTAAGACAGAAAGCTCTGCCCAAGAGGGAAGATGTAATTTTTCTCCCAAAGCTCTGAGTCAACTCATAGGGTGTTATCTTGCTGGGCAAATCAGTCAGGCAAAGGAAAAGACCTTTGCCCAACTGTCTGTGGCAGTCAGGTTCTACCTCGATGAGAAAAAGAGATGGAGAGGGAGATGCAGATGGAGATGGAGATAGAAAGGGAGAAAGAAAGTCAGAGAGAAGACCAAACCAACACCGTTTTGGCTGGTTGAACTCTCCCAATCCTTCAAGGCACAGTTCAAATTCTCTCTCGTTCAGGAAGCCCTTCCTCCAATTCAGCCATGCCAGTCACATCCTCCTCCTGGTTTGTCATTTCACGAGGCTTGTCTGGTCTCCCACGTTAGATGATACAAGCCAAGATGGTTTGGGTTGCAAGTGACAGAAACCCAACTCAAGCTGGCTTCAGCCAAAACACGCATGTATGTATTTGCTCGCAAGACTGAAAACCCAAGAGTAGAGCTGGCCTCAGGGGCTTAACCGTGCCATCTGGAACTGACCTCTCTGCGTTTGGGGCTCCGCTCTCTGCGTTCACTCCAATCGCGGGAGGCCCAGAGGCAAGATGGCCAGCAGCACCCTGGGCCCCATCCTGCCAGCTCAGCTGCCCCAGCAGATAGAGCACCTCTTCCCCAACCCCTTCTGGTCCTTCTTGTCTCCATTACCCACTCCTGAACCAGCCACCAGGGGTGGGTACTCTGAGCATCCAAGCCTGGGTCACATTTGCGGAAGGGTATCTCTCCAAAGGAAAATGAAAGCCTTATTGGCAGACGAAGGGAGCAGAGGCTGGGTGGGCAGAAACAGAAAGGCACACTCTCCGGGGCCTTTATCCAGCTTCCCAGCTCTCCCTCGGCTTTGCTGTGTGACCTTTGACAAGTCATGTCCCCTCTCGATCCTCAGTTTCCTCATTTGGAAAATGCAGGTGATACCCTAACTCTGAAAAACGTTTGAGAGTGTTCAATAAATTAAGGCACATAAAAGACCTCCCACAGTGCCCAGCAGACAGGAGGCATCAAGTTTTTGCTGCTCCTTCCCCCCGCTGAGCACCCCATACCCTGGCAGCAACGCCCTGCATTTGGAACAATGGTGCTCCTTAAACACTTGGCTACTGATTTAATTAAATGCATTTCTCCTTGCAGACATCTCCGTCTGTGTGAACTGTTCCACTGTTCCATCTGTCTTTTCTCTTACAAATCTCTCCGGGGCTTATGAAGCTCTAAGTGGAAGTCCCCAGAGACAGGCAATAGCTGTAACAATTCATTCAACACATACTCACTGAGCCCTGTTAGGACCTGATCTACGCACTGGGAACACGGCAGAGAAGACAGACCCAGGCCCTGCCCTCGTGAGTGGGGGGGGGGGGGTGTCACACTCACTCACAGGTGTGCTCCACACTGAGTTAGACCCATGTGTGTTATCTCTTTAAATCCTTCCCAGGATTAAGTTAAATATCATCTCACTGATGCCGGCAAACATTATCATGCCCATTTTACAGATGAGGAAACTGAGGTACAGGGGAGCGAAATCTCATCAGGGAAGTTTGTCCCTCAGCAAGTGAGTGGCAGAAACGAGAACTTGCTTGCCTATTCTTCCCCCGGGTGAAGGCTTAGTCAGGCCCCAGGCAGAGCTCAATGAAGGTTAATTACAATGACAGCGCTTATAAAAATCAAATGGGACATCTTCCAGGAAGCCAGAGGAGACAGGGAAAAAGAAGACATCCGTGTAGAAAGTCAAACCGGGGATGAGTCGTGTCAAGTCCATACAAGGAAATCCACATCCACCGGGATTGGAGGCAGGCGAGGAGCCCCCAGTGGGGCCCTAAGTGTCAGGAGGAACCGCGTGATCCAAACTACAACCTGAGGCTGAGAGCAGCCAGGAGCTATTGAAACGGTTGGCGGAGCGGCCACTAGGCCCAAACCCACACTTTGGGAGAGCCCTGGAGTCCACCCGAAGGCCCACACCCCCTTACCCAGCCCACCAGCAGCCACCAGCCAGGCCAATAAGAAGGCCAGGTGAGATCACATCACTCCCCTGGCTCCAATCCCTGAAGAGGTTTATGAAGGCCAAAGAGCTAGCCTGCCCGTGCCTGAGGCAGAGATTAGCCGTTAGCAGTGACTTTGGAACCCAGCAAAGCTAACTTCCCAGCTGTGTGGCTTTAGTCGATTAACTTCACCTTTCAGCCTCAGTGTTCTCATCTGCAAAGTGGGGATGGCTAATACCTACCTTAGAGAGTGAGGAATAAATGAGGCATCGATGCAGCCACTCTACACGCATCATACCACACAATCCAGGCAATTAGGGATTCACATTCTCAGTGCCCTTGTAGAAACCGAGGCTCAGAAAGGTGAGTCCCTTGTCCCAAATCACCGTCACCCAGCGGGTCAGCAGCAGGTAGAGGTTTGGAACCCCACTCGGCCTGACTCCACAGCAGGGCTGTGCCCACCTCTCCCAATTCACAGAAGGCCCTCACTACCTGCCAGGTGCCTGCTCTGCACACTAACATTCTAGCAGTTTCCAGTTTAATGCCGCATCCGTCCTGCTGGGGTGTTGGTTCTGAAAGGGGTGGCTGTGTTTGCTCCTGGTATGCCGAGGAAGACTTGGGGGTTCAAATATACTGACGAAATCCAAACAGATGCATTTAGTAATGGCCCACAATCAGGCAGAGCCTATTAGCCAAACAAGCAGACAATAAAAGGGCTTCTTCCCGTGCAAGGGAAACAATAGGCTTTCTCGCTGCCAGAGGCTGGGCGGCGGCTTACCTCTCTGGGGAGAAGGCAGGTATCCTTGGGGGACAGCTGCAGCTCAGGCCTCTGCTCGAGACACAGGATCCGGACACAGGAGGTCTCGTCATACATCCTCCCACCTCCCACGCCCTCTCTGCGGTCACGAGCACACTTTGTTGCCTTACCTTGCGCAGGCGTGAGGGCTTCCCAGGACCAGGCGGTACAGCAGCCTTGCAGTCAGCAAGGCTCAGAGAGTGAAGGTACCAGAGGACAAAGAAGAGAAAGCCTGGGGCACCGGCTCCCCTTCCCAATTTGCAGTCAACACCATAGCCTCGAGCCCCTCACCTGCTGTGAGTAAGCGGCCGGGCCGTTAAGTATGAGAAGAGAGTCAGAGAGGGAGCAGACCGAGGCCCAGCTTTCAAAAAGCAAGGGGATGTGCTACCTCAGCTTCCCCGGAGTGATCAGCCTTTGGGATGCTAAGGTGAAAAGGCCAGAAATATCAGGCCTTGAGCAAGTTCAAGGTTTCCTGGCTGTGTGATTTCTATCCCCCGCCTGGTGGTTCCCAGCAAATGCTCCGAGCCTGACTCCATTCGGAAGGGGGATCATGCTGCCAGAATGGTTTGGAAATGATGGCTCCAACCTTCCTAGGCTGCGGGGGGATGAATTTGACTGGCTAGTCTCCAGGTTAACCCTTGAAAGTTTCCTGGTGCCCCTGCAGACCTGCTTCAAATCCCAGCTCTGCCTCTTCCTCCCTGATGACCTTGTCCCCATATGCAGAATGGAGGTCGTGTTGATGGGACCTCAGAGGCGTGGGGGATGAAGAGGCCAGCACAGCCCTGGAGCCGGCCAGTCACTTGATGGACACAGCTCTTTAGGATGACTACCCAAAGCTCTCCCTGGTGGGGAAGAGCACCCTTGTCCCAAGCAGACAGGAAGGACTTGGATGGGGGACCCCCACGTCTATATCTCTAGCCTGGATCTCTCCCCTGAAATGGACTCATATATCCAATGGTCTCCTGGCCCTTCCCACTTGGTTGTTTAATAAGCAACTCACACTTGACATATACCAGGCTGAACTCTTGATTTCACCCCTACCCTCACCAGACCTGCTCCTCCCATACCCTTCCCCGTTTCAGTACATGGCCTCTCAGTCACTAGGGCCAAAAATCTTGAGACCATCCTTGATGTTTCTCTTCCATCCCATAATTCACTTCAGCTCTTCCTCTAAAAGGTACCCAGAATCCAGCCGTTTTTCACCTCCTCTTCGCATCCACCACCCTGGCCCAGGCCCCCACTGTCTTTCTGGGAGATGATTGAAAAAGCCTCCTGACCAGTCTTTCTGCTTCCTCCCGACACCTCCTTTAGCTTATTCTCTGCAGAGGAGCACAAGTTGTCTGTATCAGCTTCCTGCTGCCGCTATAACAAATGACCACAAGCTTGATGGCTTAAAACAACACAGATCTGTTCTCTTACAATTCCAGAGGGCCAAAATCGGTTTCATTGAGCTAAAGTCAAGATGTCAGCAGGCTAGGTTTTCAGGAGTCTACGGGGAGAATCTGTTCCTTGTCTTTTCTAGCTTCTGGATTCTGCATTGGCTCCCATCACCCCAATCTCTTGCTTCTGTTGTCACAGTTCTTTCTCCTCTAATGGAGCAGTAACTCTCTCTGCCTCTCTTATAAGGACACTTGTGATGACATCAGTGGGCCCACCTGGTTAATCCAGGTTCCTCTCCCCATCAAGGACTTTAATCTTAATCACATCTGCAAAGTCCCTTTTGCCATGTAAGGCAACGTATTCACAGGTCTGAGGATTAGGATGTGGACATCTTGGGGGGGCCCATTTTTCAGTGGATCACAGGATCACTTTTAAATGTAACTTGGGTCATGTTAAATGTAACACTGCTCACTCCTCTATTCCCAGGCGCTCCCCTTCTCAGTGTAAAAGCCACATCCTTACAACAGCCCACAAGGCCCTCTGTGATCTGGATCCCACACTTCTCTGATCTCAAATTCTCACACCCTTCCGCTCACTCACTCTGCTCAAGCCACACTGGCCTCCTTGCTGTGCACTGTAAGTGCCAAACCCAGTCCCACCTCAAGGCCTTTGCACTGGCTGTTCCTTCTACCCAGAATGTTCTCCCAGGTACTCTCATGGTTCACCCCCTCCCATCAACGTAGGCCTCTGATCAAGTCACTAATGAGAGGCCTTCCTGTACCTCCCTGTATAAACAAAGCTCCCCACACATCCATCCCCCAGCCCTCTCTGGCCCCTTACTCTGCTTTATTTTTGTTCTTGACCCGCATCACCACCTGTGATATATTTATTGATTTATTCTCTACTAGGATGCAAGTTCATTCGGAGCAAGCGTTCTGTTCATTACTGTATCCCCAGTGCTGAGATCAGTGCCTGGGACATAGTAGGTGCTCAATACGTACTTGTTAGAAGGATGGATCCATCTCACCCAGACCCTCAGCTCTTTCTGAAATGGTTGAACTCTAACCATTATATACTGTGTCAATGCCCAGATTCCCTCAGTACTTTAGCTGGGGATATGCCAATTCAAACATGAAAATACAGAAAATAATAGGATTTAGAATGTGGCCCCAGCCCTCCCGCTCCACTACTGGCTCCTGGGCTTTCTCACCAGACAATGTGCAGGGCTAACAGTGGTTGCGGGTCCTACGTGCCTACACCCTGTACAGGTATTAACTCATTTAGTCCTCAGCATAGCTCTCTGAAGTAGGTGCTATCACAGTCATCCCCATTTTACAGATAAAGAAACTGAGGCATAGGGAAGTGCATGCTGATGGTCTGTACACCATGCTTTGTTTTCCCCAGGGCCGGGGCCTAAGCCTGGTTCATCCCTGAATCTTCCTGAGGAGCCTGGGAATGGGCAGAGGGTGGGTGTTTAGAACTTCAAAAAGGCCAAGAGGAAGGGAATCTGAGGGCCCATGGATCCCAACCCTAGGCTGTTCTGTGAATGCTCCTGTCATTGGTTTAGGGGCCCTGAGGGGGTGGGTGAGGGTAGGAGGCTGGGGAGAGAGTGGGGGCCTGAGGCACTGATTTCTAAGGGGCACTGAGGCAAGCCTGGGGGTGTGATGAGATGGGGACCCTGGGGTATACCCCTTATCTCAGGAAGGGACTGGAAGGGTTGGGAGGGGTTCTTCTACAAGCTCCTCTGGGTGGAGGTTCGACCCCACCCCAGTCTCACCCCTCAAGGCGAGAGCCTCTGTACACACAGAGGGGTATTCCACTGGGTGGGGGGACAGTGGGTGAACAATGGGGCTTGTTTGGAGGCTGGAGCACAACTGCCAACCACAGTACGAGAGCAGCTGTGGCCACCACCGGAGGGGCCCTGCCTTTCCCTGTGCAGGGAGCACACTCAGCTCATGCAGTGAATGAGTATTTAAGGAGTGTGTGTTTGAGGGCAATGCTA
This sequence comes from Stenella coeruleoalba, assembly GCF_951394435.1. Classification (NCBI taxonomy): domain Eukaryota; kingdom Metazoa; phylum Chordata; class Mammalia; order Artiodactyla; family Delphinidae; genus Stenella; species Stenella coeruleoalba. The sequence goes on along the minus strand of NC_137148.1, from coordinate 147,599,484 downwards.
AGTCTTATCCCACCCAGGGTACCAGCGTGCTGGGCTTGGCACATGCATGGTTCAGTCTTCCCATCAGGAGGAGGCAGGCTGGGCCTCCAGAATACCGAGACCAGTGCTATGGGCTGGAGTTGGCTCCATCTGCCTGCGTCTAGTGGGCAGCCACCTGCACCAATAGGACCTCTCAGCCCCTGCCTGCCCCTGACCCGTCCCTGAACAATCTGGGTCAGCGTGCCCAGGTGGAGTCTGCAAAGCAAACAAGGTCTAGGGTGGTTTTGGTGACTTTGGGAGGGTAGGGCATAAAGTCAGTGAAAATATAATGAATGAATGAATGGATGGATGCAAGATGTGCACCACAGAAGGGCAGCATTTGTCAAAACCAAATACTACCTATTCTCCCTGACAGACACCTCTCCATGGCTAAGATCTTCCAGCATCTGACCTCACAGATTAGATGATCTCCAGCTCAAAACCTCCACCTCACGAGAGGAGATCTCCTTGTTCACAAGCAGTAATAATAACAACCATCTCATATTTCTCATATCCACACTCCGAAGCCTGTACTGAGCACTTCATATCAGCATTCTCAGTCATTTTAACAGCCGTCTGCAGTAGGTATTATTGTTTCTATTTCACAGGTAAGGAACCCAAGGTAAAAGGAGGTAAATTCACTTGCCTGGGGACACACAGTTTGTAAGTGGGAAACTCAGGACATGAGCCCGGGTCCTTCTGCTCCAAAGATTGCACTGTTAACACTCTAGGTAGGCACTACAAACCTGTGACCCATGTCACAGTGACACAGTTAGTTCATGGACCCTGTGCTTGTTTATCCCCGATAATGATCTATATTTGTACACACATGTGCACACACACCCCCACAGGAACACGAGCTCTGTGGTAGCAAGAACTTTGTAAACCACGTTGCTGGCACGTAGTAGGTGCTTGTTATAGACTGAATGTTTATGTTCCTTCAAGTTATTGTGTTGAAGCCCTAACCCCCAATATGACTATATTTGGAGATGGGGCCTTTATGGAAGTAATTAAGGTTAAATGAGGTCATAAGAGTGGAGCCCTGATCCAATAGGATTGTTGTCCTTATAAAAAGAGATAGGAGAGTGCACACTCTCTCTCCATGTGAGGGCACAGTGAGAAGGTGGCCATCTATGAGCCAGGAGGAGAGCTCTCACCAGAAATCCACACTACTGGACCTTGCTCTGGAACTTCCAGCCTCCAGGACTGGGAGAAAATCATTTTCTGTTGTTTAAGCCACCCAGCCTGTATTATATTGTTATGGCGGCCTGTGAAGACTAATACTGAGCTCAGTACATTTTGGTTGTGGAATACAAATCTGGTTTGCTGCATCTGTTTTTAAAAAGAGGATTTGAATGTCCCAGTACCCACTGGCCTCCTCCTCCCCCTCGGCAACACTCATCTTCCTGCTCAGCCCCATGGGCCCTGGGTCTGCCACTCTGCTCTGAGCTGGGCTGCTCTGAGCTGGGCTGCTCTGAGGCTTCAGGCCTGAGTCAGGGCTCCATCCTCGTGCATTGCTGGGTACATGTACGGAAACAGGTGTTCCCTCTCGTGGCCCCCGGAGTCCCCCCCCCAATCCCGCAGTTGTGTGTGTGCTGGGGAGGGCTCTCTGAGCCAGGAGGCCTTCCCTACCTTGTGGCCACTGGCAGCTGCTGACCGTCAGCTCGCTCCTCACAGGCAGGGTCTCACAACCCCCATGCGGCCGCTGAAGACAGGTTCTCTGGGGACCTGCTCTCTCCATGGTGGCTGGTCAGGGCTCTCCAGCTCAGGCAGCACCCCTTGGCCTAGGAGCAGCAGAGTGCAGTGAAGTCTCTGAGCGCTTCACCAGCCCCCAAATGCCCACCCCTTGCGGGTCCCTCGAGTGAGGAAATCCAAGAGGGTAACCAGAGTGGCTGCCAATGCCCAGGGGAGAGGCCCGCCCCTCAGCCACCTGGCCCGCGGAGCCCAGCTGCCACACTCGCTGCCCCGCCACAAAGCACAGGCACCTGGGCGCCAGCAGGACTGTGGGCTCTCCAACTGGGGTGGGGGCAGTTGGGGGTACAGAGAATGAAGTCCAGCCTCAGCGTGGTTGCCAACCACACCCGGATCAGGGGGCTATCCCTTTGCCTGGCTGGGCCTTGCTTTTCCTCTCTGTAAAGTGGGGACAGCAGACTCTGTACATCACTTGCCTCACCCTAGTCCTGGCCCTGGTGAGAGCGCCCCACATCTGAATACGGTACAAATGTGGAAGCAAGGGGAGGGACGACGCAAGATGAGGGCCAGCGGAGGGACAAATACTGAGGGAGCACTCACTATGTTTTGGGTGTTTATTCATATCTTAATCATCATAGCTGGCCTTGACTGAGTACTCGCAGAGGGCCAGGCCCCGCAACCAGCACTTGCCATGTTATCTTAATTAATCCTCACAAGACATCTAAGGACAGATAGTATTAACTTTGATTAGTGAACAAGGAAATGGAGACTCAGAGATGTCATTTGACAGCCCGGAGGTCACATAGCTAATGAGACACAGGGCTGGAATCCACACCAGGGCTCCCACCACTGTTTTATACTGCCTAATGGATAAAAACCAAAAAAGCTCAAGTTTATGGAATGCTTACTGCAATCTTCTCCGCATCTGCATATATTAACCTATTTAATCCTCCTGGTAACACTTTAAAGTATATACATCTATTATGCCTATTTTATAGATAAGGAAACTGAGGTCTAAAGATGTTAAGTGACTTGCTCAAGGTCACACAGCAGCTAATAATGGTACCAGTAGGGTGTGAACGTAGGCACCTGACTGCTCTAAAACCACAATGCAATGCTTCCTCTCTTCACCTCTTGGAATCCTCATAGGAACCCCCCCCAATACAAGGTGTTATTACCCCCATTTTAGAGTGATATGGCTTGTCCAAGGTCACCCAGAGGGCTAAGGGCAAAGCTGTGATTTGAACCCAACTGTTTCTTGTTATACTCTTACCATAATAATCATTATAGCTACCATTCAATGAGCACTTACTACCTGTCAGTTCCAGTACCAAGAGTGTTGCACACACCTTCACACTGGATTTTCACAATCATCTCAGGAAGGAGAGATTTGTATCAGTCAGAAGAGGCAAGATTATGCTGTGGTAACAAATAGCCCCCTGCAATTTTAATGGCTGAAATAAAAAAGGATTTGTTTTTGCTTACAATACATATATTAGCAGGGGGTTCTGTTCTCTGCTATCTTCACTCAGTAACCCAGATTGAGGGAGGTCCCATCTATGTGCAGATTTGCCAAGACACCAAAAGGGAAGATTGGATTCTAATTAAATGTTTTAGCCCAAAAGTGACATGTCACTTCTGCTCACAGTTCACTGACCACAACTAGTCATGTGGCCCCACCCAACTACAGGGAGGCCAACGAGCACAGTCCTACTATGTGCACAGAAGGCAGAGAGCCATACAACCCCAACATTATCCCCGTTCTACAGAAGAGGAAACCCAAGGTCCCAGGTTGTAAGGAACAGAGCCCAGGGCCAATCCAACATAGAGCCCATTGGCTTTCAATCACACCAGCCCCTGCAACACACAGCAGACCCACCCATAAAACCAGATTGAACTTTATCATTTACAGTGAGCACTGCCACCTGTTGTCTCATTTCACTCGTTCAGTCTTGGTGCAGGTGTGAGGATAATGCTCCCCAGCTTGCTATCGGCTTTCTCCAAGACTCTTAAAGCACAGTTTCCTCAGCAGAGGAAACTGAGGTTCAGAGAAAGGCAGTCTCGGTGAAAGCCATGACTAACAGTTGAAAGGTGGGACAGGGATAAGAACTCGATTCTCCTGGCTCTCCAGCCTCTTGCTTGATGTCAGCCTTCCTTCCCCCTCAGCTCCAGGAAAAGGAAAAGAAATGTACACCTCTTTTCTTGTCTCGCCTACCGTGTTGGAAATTGGAGGGACAGAATTGGTATTTTGAGACTTTCTAGGAGCAAGGTGGAGACACAAGCCGGTCATAGACCGAGGTCAGGGAGCCTGACGGTACCTTGAAGACCTCCACTCTCGGGCAGGAACTGCTGGGAATACAGCCCTCATTGAAGTCCTTATCAGCTTCTGTGTTCCCAGAATCTTATCCAGTCCTCACAACAGGCAGGTGCCATAGATATAATCATTTGGCCCATTTTATAGATGAGAAAACTGAAGCTCAGAACCTAACAGAGAGGAACTTCCTAGTGGTCCATTGGGTAAGTCTCCGCCCTTCCAATGCAGGGTACGTGGGTTAGATCCCTGGATGGGGAAATAAGATCCCACATACCATGTGGTGTGGCCAAAAAATTAAAATTAAAAAAAAAAAAACCTAACAGAGAGACTGACACAGAAGACTCAACAAAAGTTTTGTGGGCAGGTGGCTGACTCGATCAGAGAGGCTAAGAGATTAGCTCAAGGGTTCCCAGCTCACAAGGGCAGGAATTGGTCTAGATCCCTGGCGAGTTTACCCAGACCTTAGGTTTACTGAATGAGAGGCAGTGTGCACTCCAGAGCCATCTGCCCAAGGCAAAATCTCCAAGCTCTGCTGCTGTCTAGCTGGGTCCTTGGGCAAGCCACTTAACTTCTCACCTACACAATAGGGATAAGACAGATCTTCTGGACTTGTCATGGGGATTAGTTAATACCTGTGAAGCACAGTGGCTATCACATAGGAAATGTTCCATAAAGGTCAATTCTTGTTGCTGTTGTGGTTACCCAGTTTCTAGTTTGAAAAGAAAAACACTTCCTAAATCAAAAGAATAATATATACAAACTAATAGTGAAGGCAGTCCATGAGCCTGAAACAACAGACAGGAAATATAAAAGTTCAAATGGACGACAGTTTTGAACAAAGAGGGTAAAAATAACTATTGTGAGAGAGGTCAAATTGCTATTGGCTTTTTCCAAGTCTCTTAAAGCACACAAAATTGTAAATGGGCAATGTTGCTGGAGTTGGTAAACAGCAGCATACTAGTTCTGGAAAACATTTTGGCAATATATACCAAAAGCCTTCAAGCTGTAACTGCCTTTTAACCTACAATCCTACGCCTGAGAACTAATGATTATCTAATGATAATCTTGGAGGAGAGTTGTTTTCCCCCATTTTACAATGATGCAATGGAAGCTCAGAGGGGTTAAATAACTTGCTCATAGTCACACAGCTGGGAAGTAAAGGGACCTGAATCCAATCCAAACGTTGGTCTGATGGTAAAGCCAGACTCTCATCAGCTACACTTCACGTTCTCAGAAGCATGAGTCTACAGGACTATCATAAAGGTTCGACTGTCCCTATTTGCAGAGATGTAATCTCTATGTGGAAAATCCCAAAGAATCTATGAAAAAGCAACTTGAACTAATAGGTGAATTTAGCAAGGTTGCAGGATCCAAAGTCAACACACAAAAGTTAGTTTGGCAATGAACAACAAATTTGAAATTTTTTAAAGAGTAACATTTACAATAGCATCAAAAACCATGAAATACAGATAAATCTGACAAAATATGTGAAAAGTCTATATACTGAAAACTATCAAACTATAAAGCATTAAAAGACATCAAAGAAGGCCCAAATAAAGAGATATACTATGTTCATAGATTAGGAAACTCAATATTCAATATAGTTAAGATGCCAGATCTCTTTGAATTGATCTACAAATTCAACACAGTATCAAATAAAATCCAAATAAGATTTTTTTTTCTTAAAAATGGAGAGGCTGATTATAAGATTTATATGGAAAGGCAAATGAATTATAATAACCAAAACAATTTTGAAAAAGGAGAAAAAGTTGGAGGATTTGTGTTACCTGATTTCAAGACTTATTATAAAGCTACAGTAATCGAGACTGTGTAGTCCTGGTGAAAGGATAGGCCCATAGATAAATGGAAAGAAGAGATAGTGCAGAAGTCCAGAGTTCAGTGGTTTAGCAGAAGTAAATCCACAGGTATACGGCCAATTTATTTTCAACAAAGATGCAAAGGTAATTCAGTGGAGAACGGATAGCCTTTTCAATAAATGATATTGGAACAATTGGACATATAAAACAATGAACCTCAACCCCTAACTCACAACATATACAAAAAAAAAATCACTTGAAATTGTTCATAAACCTACATGCCCAAAACTGAAAACTATAAAACTCCTAGAAGAAAACACCTTGTTTTTGACTTTGGTTTAGGCAATGATTTCTTAGGACCCAAAGAGCACAAACTATAAAAGGAAAAAAAATAGATAAATTGGACTTTGCCATAGTTTTAAATTCTGCTCTGCAAGAGACATTATTAAGAGAATGAAAAGACAAGTTACAGATTGGAGAACATATTTTCAAAGCACATATTTGATAAAAGACTTGTATCCTAAATATATAAAGTGCTCCCACAGCTCAATAGTAAGAAAATAAACAATCCAATTTTTTAAATGGGAAAAAGATTTGAATGCATACTTAACCAAAAAAGAGAAGTGGATAGCAAATAAGGATGTGAAAAATACTTGACTTCATTAGTCATTAGGTAAATGCACATTAAAACCAAAGAGATAACACTACACATCTATTAGAATGGCTAAACATTTCTTTAAATGCTGACAATACCAAGTGCTGACGAGGATGTGGAGGAATTGGAATCCTCATTACATTGCTGATAGAGCCACTTAGGAAAACAGTTTGGCAGTTCCTTAGAAAATTAAACATATACTTACCCATGTGACTCAACTATCCCACTCCTAGCTATTTACTCAGGAGAAATTAAACACAGCCACACAAAGACCCACATGCAAATACTGGTAGCAGCTTTCTTCATAACAGCCCCAAACTGAAAACAACCCAAACGTCCAGATATTGAGACACAGTGGAATACTACTCAGCCATACAAACACATACGTGCAACAACATGGACGAATCTCAAAAACATTAATGCAAATGAAAGAAGCTGAACACAAAGGCTACATTCAGTATGATTCCATTGATACGACATTCTGAAAAACAAAGCTATAATGGCAGAAATCAGGTCAATCATTGTGGGGGGTTGGGGCTGGGGTATTGACTGCAAAGGAACAAGAAGGAACTTTGGGTAGTGATAGAAATTCTCTGTATCTTGATTGTAGTGGAGGAATTACAGCTATGTACATAAATTCATCAAATGGTGCAGTTAGAAGTGTGAATTTTACTTTAGGCAAATTATGTCTCAATAAACCTGACTTAAAGAAAAAAAATGTACACCAACAAAACATTCATTTGACAACAAAAATGTATTGATCATCTACCATGCACCATCAACAAGATGGACAAGGGTCTCCCTCACACAGATTCTGTCCCTCTGTAATGTGTATGTGTGTGTGTGCGTGTGTGTGCATGTGTGTTTTGTGTGTGTCAGTACGTTGAAGTCTTTCTTGTTTCTGTCTGCTTTTATCTGCTCTCTGGCATCTTTAAATGGTTGTTTTAAAATGTTGTCCAGAGTTTATAATTGCTGCCTGTGGAAGGATTAGTCTGATATAAGCTACTCCAGCAGAACCAGCACTGGATCTGAAGTGAGACTAGAACATCAATGCTGACAAAATGTGATGGCTTTGAAGACAGATGTCAAATAAATCCACAATAGTCATATATGATTCAAGAGTCAGTGTATGGTTCAGGTATTCTTGTATTTCATGCCAGCAATCCTGAGTACATACAGCATTGTCAGGAAATGGAAAAGAATGAATGTGTTCCACTTTTTAATAAAAAATATTTATTTGGTTAGTCTTTCATTCAACACACATGAGCTGGGGCAGGCCAGTGCAAAATGAAAATTCAGAGGTCCTTGGTCAAAGAGTAGGAAAAAGTGCTGTTAAAGAAAGGTGCATAGGGCTTCCCTGGTGGCGCAGTGGTTGAGAGTCCGCCTGCCGATGCAGGGGACGCAGGTTCGTGCCCTGGTCCGGGAAGATCCCACATGCTGTGGAGCGGCTGGGCCCGTGAGCCATGGCCGCTGAGCCTGCGCGTCTGGAGCCTGTGCTCCGCAACGGGAGAGGCCACAACAGTGAGAGGCCCGCGTACCACAAAAAAAAAAAAAAAAAAAAAAGGTACATAGAAACTTTCTTCTTCCTTCCATGGTCTCTCTCTTGACTTACGGTGCTTTTCATTTGTTATCTGGTGTCGTTCTAAGTAAAGAAAAATACAAATTTTAAATTATTAACATGAATTTACTGTCTGTCTTTATATTGTGTGATTCCAGTTTTAAATGTAAACACCAGGGCATTTAATTCGTAAACAAAATTACTGAAATTACACCGTTTGTATTACGTTGTTCATCCCAAGAGGATGCTTGAAGCTAGCCACAGAGATAAACACACCAGACACAGGAAGGTTGAAAGGAGGAAGAGGATTCTGAGACATCCCCTCTCTCCCCTCCCCCCAGGCACACAGCCAGCTGCAGGAGCACTCCAGGATTCAGCGATACTAGTGGGGAGAGCACAGAAGCTCACAGGTGCCCAGGGATCACCCCTGCAACATGGCATGGGCGTTCTTATTTGGGTCTGATGAATGCTAGGTTTCCCCTACTGTTAGTCACAGGCCCTACACCATGGCCCTGGCTAGGGCAGGGTCTGGAGCAGTGGATCCAGGCATCAGGCCCAACCCACCACAGACTGGAGATCCTCCAGAATATTTAAACCTCCATGCTAACACATACTGGGAACCTGGATCAGGCTTGACCTCCTTTGCCACACGGCCTCTGGCTAGCCACCCACCAGACTGCTGTTGTGTTTAACCCAAGGTGGGAACCATGCCTGCTACAAGATGCCACCTAGTGTGCATGCCTGGCCCCAACCCTCCAAGTGCCTGGCTCGGGCCTCTGCTAGGGTAGCGGTGGGAGGGGGAGGCCAGGCAGTATCCTGGAGTGTCCTGGGCACCAGGAGAGAAGGAGTCAGTGGTCTGAGGCAAATCCTGGGGAAGTGATGGAAGGTGGGACTGCACATGAGCTGAGGCTCCAAGTCCCTAGTGCATGCTCTGTCGTCCCACCACAATTCACTTATAAAACACAAATTCAATGATACAATCATTAAAAATTTCAAGATGGTGACCATGGAGCATTAAACCCCGTGTGCAGAGACCTTCTGTGCAGGGTGCCCTGTGTGACTGTTATGGTCACAAGTTCATGAAGCTGGCCCTGGCTGGAGCTGGTCCAGGGATGAATCAGACCACAATCCCAGCCCTCCAGGGGCACTCGGAGGAGGAGCATGGGTCAGGCTCTATGGTAAGCATCAGAGGAGAGAGGAGAGACCTCGAGGGAAGATGGTTTTTCTCGGTTTCTTTATCTTTTTCAGAAGGAAAGGAAAGGTTTATTCTTTGATCAAAGCGTGGAGAGGCACGAGTTTGTGGCTTTAGAGTACGTGCTCTCCCCCAAAACCAGCAGGGCTGCTTTCTAGGGCTGCCTTACATGGTTCTTGTCAGTGGGGAGGGCAACGGAGTTCTCCTGGGTTGGGGCAGCTGTGCGGCTCCCGGCTCCAGACCACAGCGCCGGGCGCAGGATCGCTGTTCCCCGCCCACTGCCGCCATCTTGAACTGCAGTGTCGTGTGCAGCGCTTCTGCACACGGCCCGCGGCCCGCCGAGCTGAGGTGTCGGTGCAGCCATTTCATACTAAGGACTCCGGCTGAAGGGCCGTGCGAGGCCTCTGCACGAGGCACCCTGTGAGCAAGTGAAACTCGACCCGGCTCCAGATTTGTTCAACCAGGTTAGGCAGCCTGGTTTTTGCAGCCAAGCGGCTTTCCCAGCGGTCTTCTGTGCTTTCTTCTGGATACAGGTAGACTGACCTGCGCACGCCGCCTGCCTCAGGGGAAGGAGA